>NC_056741.1:1243765362-1243897862 GCF_019279795.1 Protopterus annectens | reverse complement strand
GTGTAATATGAGTGCCCGGAGTTGAGCAGCACTTTAACACGCTGAAACTGTGTGTCCGTAGTTGCGCAATATTTCTCACAGTGTAATATGCATGCTCATAGCCAAATAACGCGTTAACAAGCCTAACCCGTTTGCGTGGAGCTGCGCAGCGCCAACCGGCTTACCGGCGGGCAACGTTGAGCAACCTGTATCAATGCCGCCTTTAAACAGACACACCTCTTAGCCTGTCTAGACAGTAGTAAAATAAAAAAAAAAGCAATGCCCAGGCTTGAACCCAGGATACTGTGCATCATTGTCAAAGTACTGAACCACTAAGCCATGACAGCTGTACTGAAGAATGCAGTATTAGCATATATATATATATATATATATAGGAATTCCAAAATGGCCAATCACAGATAAGTGTGGGAAAAACGGCATATATAAGCCCCATAGGCAGGAATACACAGCATAACTGATTGTGGAACCTATTTGCAGTCGGGATGGCAGGTGTAGGGGAGGGAAGTCGCTTCTGAGCACAGAGATGGGGTGTTGAGGAGTCCAAATACATGGTTTGGCTCCTAGTCCATGATCATGAGGCTCAACTCATGCAGGGCCAGGTTCTGTGGGGTGCATATAAGGCAGAGGCATGGAACCGGTTGGCACATGATCTCACCAGTGCCACAGGCATACTAAGGACTGGTGAACAGGTCCGTCACCACCATGCGGACCTGAAGAGACGAAAGCAGGACCAACTGAACCGTTGGATCCAGGAGGCCCAGCAAATGCCCAACGCCCCACTACTGAGTAAGTATCCATGTAATTATGTATGTAAGGAATTATCCTAGCTGATATTATGGAGATGTATGTTCCAATATTACTTCATTTATATTACAGCTGCAGGTGTGCATTCTGCGAATCGGCGAGCCTATGGTGATAGGCTGGAGTGGTTGCGCCACCAGGCAGGTTAGTAATTATATTTCTGTAATTGTTATATGATATAACTGAGAAAAGAGTTCAGTGTAGTTACATATTAATAAAGTTCAAATAACACTAGAAGAAAGATTCTGCTAGTACTGTATGATTAGAAAAGTGATGCAGCCTGTAATCCAGAAATAAAAATTAAACAAGTCTGAAATAGTGATTTCCCACCTGAATTGTAATATCAGATAACCTGCTGCGGCCTGAAAATCAGTGGTAAACAAGCTAAAGACAATAGACATGTGTCAAATACATCCCCTTTGAAAATCTGCCATATGAAACAAGTGAGTCTGTTGGAAAGGATTGTTGTAATCAAGTATGACATGTTAATAACGCCTAGAATAAAGTACCATCTTGGATTGTAAAAATAAAACAAGTGAGAGTGTGAGAAAGAGGTATGAATCGACCAAGAAAGCTGTTATAACTTCTGAATAAAGTATACTGCAGTCAGTACATAATGAAATGAATGAGACAGCCACAACCAAACAGTGAAATGTTTGAAATAAACTACTGAAGCTGGAATGTGTCTGTCCCACAATTTGATATGTTGCTGTACCCTTGCAATATGGAGATGGTATGGTTGTATGAAATAATGAACATCCACAGTTGTCTAGAGCCATATAAATAAAATGTAGCAGGATGCTGTACCTGAACATAGCCAGATATGAACGTGTATGAATAAAAATGCAATGTATATTAATGTAGCAGTAACAGTCCCATCATCAACATTCCTAAGGTTACATATAGGAAACTGTACTAAGACCTGTAGGGTATATATATCTGCAGCTACTAGAGATGTACAGCATATGTATAGGTAGTTGAAGTTGTTAATTAAATATTTCTTCACCCTACCCTATATTCACAAATAATGCCATTCCACAACAAACTGGGTATGTGTATTCACAATTAATTCCTATGGACATTTGTCCTGTTGGTTCAAACATATTTGCACGTACGTTGCTGCAAGTGCCCTGTTCACATATCTACACCTGATGGCTTGTTGCCATCAATCAACCCTGCATGCTGTTGGATTGTGTACTGTTGTTCAAAATATGCATGTGTTATGCTTGCTGTTCAATGTTTGGAATTCATGGGTGTTTGGTTAATGGGAATACTGATGCATGCTGTTACAACTAATTTTGAATGGTATTGTTTGTTACTAACCCAAAATGTCATAAAATATTTCTAAACATAGGACAACAGGGAAGGCGGGTTCCAGTGGACCGACCTCTCCCGCCTCAGCTGGCGAGTGCACCTGGCACTAGTGTCTAGGCCGGAACCTCCTCCAGTGGCCCTGTGCCACCTTCGGGTGGAAGCACTGCAGGGGATGGGGTTCATCCCCCCTCTGCAAGCGTGGCCAGAGGAGACTGTCCACTCACCCTACAAAGTGTCCGGTCTGTGGTGCGTAGCGAGATCAGGAATTCTGTGCTTGAAACCCTATGCCAGCTTGAGGCTCGGGTGGTGCAACTCATGGGTGTGCCTGCTGCCTGTCCTACACAGCCCCCAGCACAGCCCCGTCCTGGGCTGTGAAGGCACAGTGGCAACTGCCCATGGGTGGGGATCTCAGTTCCACTGTTGCCATCTGTGGGCTCATGGGCTCGCGATATCCAAACATCCGTCCCTGTCAATTGTGTTTCCCCCCACATGTGTCATACTCCGCCCCTGTATGCGTCTTGTTTGTCTTGTCTGTTAACCTCCCCTACCTACCTCCCCAAATATACCTACTTCCTGTACCTCACATTCCACTCTCACCTGAAAAAAAAATAAAAAAGGGCACTCTGTTCCCGCAAAAAAATTACGCCCCATACATAGTTGGCCATTTTGCAGACATGTCTGCTGGACATGTGAACTAGTAATTACAATTGGCTGTACAACATATTTTGTTGTCCTCACCCCTCTCTCAGGGGTGGAAGGTTTCAAATTTCACACCAAATTACATAAATATGCACGGCTGTTGCTGATAAAGAAATGGGCAGCTATGGGCGTTTCCTACATCCTTCCTGCAAATCCCGAGCTTGTTTTCCTACTGTCCGACCCTCTTTGTGCCCCCTTTTTCACCACTTTCCTATCTCCCCATTTTCTTTTCTTTCAAAGAAATTAGCATGGGTGTGCGCGAGAGTAAGCACTTTTAAGCAGTTGTAAGCGGGTGTGTGCTTGTGTGCGCTTAGCTAAGCGTGTGTGCACGAAGCTACGCAACAGTGCGCATGCGTGAGTTCCACGCAAACCAGTGCTAACCCACTTACAACTGCTTAAAAGTGCCTTAGTCACTCTGACTGACAAGGCCTGTAGTCTGCTCAGCAGCAAAATAAAATTCCTCTGTCAGTCTTGAACCCAGGACCTTGGAAACACTAGTCTGCATGACTTACTACTAAGCCATGACTGATATACAAGAACTTTGTGCTGAAAGCAATATATCATGAAATAGTAGGATTGAATGTAAAGGGAATATAGGAAGGCTATTACACAAAGCTTTTCTTGTATCTTTACTGGCAATTCTTGTGGATTTGTATAACATTAGTGTGAGAAGAGAAACAGCCATGCTAGTCAGTAGCTGGTAGGTAATAATGTGACAGTAGCATCTTGCAAATCACACACACTATCAGAGCAGGATAAACACTGCAATATTTGAACAGGTAAGAGGCCAGACCTCGCAACTGTGACTGATTTACAGGGATGTCCCTGATTTGAAAACAAATGTTAACTGTGCCCCACTAACTCCCTGTGAAATGTACTAACAGTAGGCAGAAAGGTGTGGAATCCCACGTAATGGTAACTGTCAATTACTGAAAGTATGCACTACTTGCATGTCAGAAATGGTGTAGTAATATATATGCTCAAAATACCCCACAGTCACAACTGCAGAATATCTGAAATATATCACAGGTGTATCCCACTGATATGAACCATTCCCTGAGGCTGATGAAAGATACACCTGAGAGTATCTGAGGTCTGCAAGTGTCACAAACTCACAGGCATATCATTCTGTCTGCTGTCACACACTCTGTGAATAGTTGTAGAATAGCTTCCACAAGCACACCCACATGTAGGTGTACAACCCACAAATATCAAAGGAGGTATCCAACTAATAAAATAAGGACAGTATAGCAGTTTACAAGCAATGCATGTGCCTGCTATCCATAACTGTTAGTACAAAGTACAAGGCCCCACTACTGCTCAGCAGCAAAATAAAATACCCTTGTAGGTGTCAAGCCCCATAGCTTGGCCAGACCAGACTGCATGCAGTACCACCAAACAACAACAAATATATAAGGAATTGCTGCTGAAAGAAATATAGAAAGCATTACAAGGAGTGAATGTAAATGGAAAATAGGAAAGCCATAGCAACACACTCCAGTAAAGACACCTAGCAGGCATTCAAGGAGTGAATGTAAAGGCCAAATAGTGAAGCCATAGCAACAAATTGCAAAAGCCACTGCTGTATACCAGTTACTCCACAAGTCCCACAGAAAAGCACATACTTCCATTTAAACAGTATTAGTATTATTAGGTGTCAGTTAACATACACACTGAGAAGAATAAACTGGAGGAAGCAATAGTCAGGTGTCAGTACAACATGCATTTCAGTGCCTCCAACACAGCCTGAAATATGAGAGACATACCAACCTTTACACTCACACAACAGTGTCCACAGCATACCAGCATGGTCCTCACCTTGAAAATCTGAAAGGGCTACGCCTACCTAACCTAACATTTTATAGCACTGTCCTGAAATCACAGTGAGAACTGCAATTACCACACAGCAGGCTGCATGCAATTAGTAAATGATGGCTAACAATTGGTGCAGAGGCCATAACATGCACATGTGCATATACCTACAAAGGCAGCCTGTACTCCCAGTCCACACATGCAATATTTTCATTGCAACATCCAGAGGGAGAGACAGAGAGAGAGAAAAAAAAAAAAAAAAAAAAAAAAACGAAAAAGAGACACAGAGACAGCCACCGAAAATAAAACAATACAAAACAGCAAGCTAACCAGCAGCAAGCCATCACAAACAGCATTGACAATCAAAGGTAATGTAAACTAATAATGTAATAGTCTACATACTGTGAACCCTCCATATGTGTTAGCAGTCTGTATCTATATATATGAAGATGTGCATAGGGCCAGGGGACATATTGCAACTGTTAGTGAAGGTTGGACATACATATGTATGTGAAGGATGCTATGTGCACATATCAATGTAGGTTGTAGTGCAACGTAAAATGTAGGGTGTACAGTAATGGATGTTTAGCAGTATGTTAGTGTGTGTATTCGTATGTGTAAATAAAAAGGTATATATATATATATATATATATATATATATATATATATATATATATATTATATGTATGTATATTTATACATGTATCTATATATAATATGCATATATGTATACATAGATAGAGAGGGATGTAGAAATAGATAGACCCAGAATGATATCACAGTACAAGGACAAAATGATTGACTTCAACAATTGGCTAAGCTTCTGGTGTCATTCTAAGGGGATCCAGTATTTGTCTGCCTGGGACGACATGATTGACAGTCCACGATGCTTTGCCAGAGATGGCCTGCACCTGTCACCCTTAGGATTCTGGATACTGGCTAAGACTCTTGCCACCCCTATAGTGCCTTTTTTAGGCAAGGTTCAAATGACAAATTCACCACCGTAACCGGTGACATCTGTGACATCTGTGCAGTGACAGAGACCTGGTTCAAAGCTCCAGAGAGCACCCCTGTATTACCAGGCTTCAATTCATACCACACCTTTCGGCCACCTAACCCAAAAAGAAGCACTAAAGGCAGAGGCATGTCCATATTCATTAAGGATATCCACACCTCCAGGCGAGTTGCACAGCATAATGCATCCGAGATTATCCAAGTGCAACTAACTCTGGGCAAGACCGCAATCCAAATTGTAGCTTGCTACAGACCCCCCACCATGCCCCAGGATTCACACTCCTCATTTCTTGATACACTGGAAAGTATTAGGGTACAACCCAACACCCTAATAATGGGTGATTTCAACTACCCCACCATTAACTGGGAAAACTACTCATGTACCAACTCTTTTGTTCAACGTTTTCTAGAATTCATAAATACCAACGCCTTGCCTTGGATCAACTTATTCACACCCCCACCAGGGGCAGCAATATCCTAGACCTGGTCATCACCAACATGGGAAACCAGTGTTCCACACCAGAGGTCAATTCCTCGTTGGTCAGATCCGACCACAAGCTAATCAGCCTAGACATCCACATCCCACCCACAGCCCCAATTAGGGAAACCATCGTAAAAAACTTCTCAAAAGCCAACTTCACACTTCTTAAGACAGAAGTGGCAAACTTCATGACACCCATGCAGACGGACAATAGAGGTATGACTGCCGAATCCTACACAAATGCACTTTATAAGCACTTACACGAGTGCATGGATCATGCTATCCTTAATAGAACCAAGATGTTATCCTCCAGAAAAAGGAAGCCAGTCTGGTGGTCCTCTGCTATAAACAAACTCTACAACAGAAGAAAGAAACTGTTGCAAAAAAAAGTAAAGTCCCATGACTGGAGGAACCCCCTGGTCAACCTCAGTAAGAAGCTAAGATCCCTCATAAAATCCTCCAAAGCTAGTTACGAAAACAAAATTGCCACTGACTCTAAAGACAACCACAAAGCATTCTATAGCTATCTTAAGAATCTAAATGGGAACACTCAGATCTGCTCTGAGTTACAGCATAATGGCACTAAATATACAGAACCAACTGATATTGCCAACATCCTAGCAGATAGGTTCAGTGCTAACTTTACCCCCCCTCACCTCCTAGAGGGCCCATCTCTATACTGAAAGAATGCAAAGTTCCTATAATCATGGCTGCACAGGTAAAAAACACACTCTCCAAAGCCAAAAACAGAGCATCCATGGGACCTGACAATATCCCAGGCTGCGTTCTACATGAACTACAGAATGAACTGGCACCCTACTTAAGTACCATGTTCAATCATAGCCTCACCTCAGGCTTTGTACCCACTGAATGGCACACCGCGACAGTTATCCCACTCCACAAAGGGGGAGCCATGACGGACCCCGGGAACTACCGCCCCATTAGCCTGATGAGCCTGGTCTGCAAGGCCATGGAACGTATCATCATGGAACTCATAAACAAAGACATTGGTAATCTCCAAACTCTGGACCCTACTCAGTTTGGATTTGTAAAAGGCAGATCATGTCTCCTAAACCTGACTGACTTCTTTGAAGCAGTCACCAAAGCCATAGATGATGGTAAAATGGTTCACACAGCTTATCTAGATCTCGCCAAGGCTTTCAACACCATCCCCCACTCTGGAATTATAGATAAGCTCACTAAACTAGGTATAAATCCCTATGTCATAAGATGGGTTGCCAACTGGCTCACAGACAGAACCCACACTGTGAAAGTAGCAGATTTCAAATCCGACATCAGACCAGTGACAAGTGGAGTACCACAGGGTTCAGTCCTGGGTCCTCTCCTGCTTGGTATCTACTTCTCTGAAGTGCAGGCCAACACAAAAGGTCTTTGGCTAACAAAGTTTGCAGATGACTGCAAACTAGGAGCCATAATCGCAACTCCTAACGATGTGGACAAACTACAAAAGGGCCTCACTGAGACAGATACCTGGTGTCAAAGCCATGGCCTGAAGCTCAATGCCAAAAAGTGTATTGTCATCCCCTTTGGTAAAAATTCTGTACCCATGAACTACCACATAGCTGGTAGTCTACTTAATGCCGAAAATGTGATAAGAGACCTTGGGACACAGGTGGACAGTAGTCTCTCCTTTGATAATCACATCGCCACAGTGGTCAGGAAATCCTTCTACGTGGCTCATCTCATCACAAAAGGGTTCTCATCCAGAAAAAAAGAGGTCATTGTTCCCCCCTACTCATCACTCATTAGACCCATTATAGAGTACAATGCCCCTTTTGGCATGTACCTCACAAGACATCTACAACAACTGGAAAGACCACAGAAATACCTCACAAAGAGGATTACTGGCCTCAAACAGATGCCCTATGCAGACCGTCTCAAAAAACTACAGCTTTACTACATCGCATATCGCCTACTCAGGGGCGATCTCTGCCTAACCTACAAAGCTATGTCAAACCCAGAGCTGTTGGACATGCTCCACAAAGAAATCCCAATCCCTCTGAGCTACACGTTCTAGGGACCTTAACTTTGCCACCACAATAAACAGAACATGCTGGAGGGATAGATTCCTATCCCAGAGACTTCCCATACTCTGGAACAGACTACCTATCCATGTCAAACAGAGCTCCTCATTAGCACTGTTCAAGAAAAATCTTGATGATTGGATGGGAAATGGGAAATTCACCCCGGGGATTACTTCTGTGGCTCTGCTCGACAGGGGCATAGGAAAATACTTTTCTTGGGTGGCGAAAGCCAGGGTACATTTTTTGGCTAGGCTTGTATGGGCCCTAGGGCCGATAGCCTAGTACCTACCTACGAACCTATGAACCTATGAACATATATAGATAGATAGATAGAATAAGTATATACATATATATGTAATAGACACATACATATATAGATATATATAGATACATACACATATACAGACAAATATGAATGTCTACAGATATGTATGTATATGAATATCTCTCTCTCCCGCCCCCCCCTCTCTCTCTCTCTCTATATATATATATATATATATATATATATATATATATATATATATATATACATACATACATATATATATATATATATATATATATATATATATATATATATATATATATATACTGAGAGAGGCACATGTGTGCAGATGTATTGCAACAGGTGCCTGGTGACAAAGGCATGGACTGAACACCAATGTGGATACTGGAGTACCATACCCCATTCCAAAACCCTTACACCACTAACCACCACATATGTGGTTGCCTGCCTACTACTGGATGTGTCAGGAGGGAACATGGGAAACAAGTGTACAATAGCCTCCTTTTTGATATTCACAGTGGCACTCCAGTATTGTAATACCTGTACATGGTACGTGTCAGCAGAAATGGTGTGTCAGCTAGTGAAATGTAGGTCACTGTACCCCTCTACACCTCACAATGTCCTACACGGTATGTACCTCCCATGACAACTACAGAAAGGGAGAAGGACACAGTCATACCTAACAAACAGTGATAATGCCCTCAAACACATTACCTATGCAGAGTGACTGACAAAACCACAGATAGAGTGCCTCTCAAACTACCTACACAGAGGTTACCACTGCTGGATATACATAGTTAAGTCACACCCATAACAGTTGTCCAACAACCATGGTAACACCTCACAATATCCCCAGCCTAAATGACCTATGTCTGTCATCCTTGGCACCGCATTAAAGAGCACATGGTGGAGGTACAGGTTCCTACCCACAAATAAGCCATACCCTGGAGTAAACCACCCAGCATTAAGAAGCAAGGCTCCCCATTAGTAGATGTCAGACATACCCCTGTTGAATGTTATGCAGATAGGTAGTATGCCATATGAGTCACCCTGTGTAACTGTTTGACAGGAGCAAGTACAATCACTTTACTTGTGTCCCAAGGGGCAGGGTAGCATAAAAGTATGCTTCTGTAGGCCCAGGGCCACTATCTCTGAAAAAACAAAAACAAAAAAAAAATCTTGCTTTTTTCCCACTTTTCTGAGATTTAAAAAAGTTCAGTTACAGGCTTGCTGTTCTTGAACTGTTTGTAAGTTTCTGTGAGGCCATTTTTGCTTGGGCTAAAGGAAAGTCTCTCTGTTGATCAGTGGCAGTGAAAAACATTGAGAAGCTTCCCTGCCCCCCGTGGGAGTGGTTACTGACTTGAAACTGTAGTTTTATTGGCCAACAGGGGTCATTTACAAAACTCCTTCATCTTCCTCTCTTAAAACCTAGTTGCCTTGTGGTTTTGGCATCTTTTCAGGCTTGTTGGCTGTTGGTGAAGCACCCACCAAGAGGAGAAAACGCTGAGAGAAGAAAGGTGCCACTTTTGAGATTTTAAGTATTTTCCTCTGTTTATTTGATAAGTTTTTCTGCATAGTTGCCTAGTTTGAGCATTTTCTGGCTTGTTAAACTTGATTTCTGCATTAGTAGCTGTATTTAGAGCACAACCAAAAGCTGTTTACTGAATTTCCTGTTTGCACTTAATTTTAAAATCGTTTTTTTCTCAAAACTTGCATATTTTCTGTCTTTGGCCTAGCACTCTTGTGTGGGGTCATTTACTGCACTGTTATAACTTGATATTACTTGTGAACCTCTGCTATCTGTGAAAAAACAAAAACAAAAAAACTTGCTTTTTTCCCACTTTTCTGAGATTTAAAAAAAGTTCAGTTACAGGCTTGCTGTTCTTGAACTGTTTGTAAGTTTCTGTGAGGCCATTTTTGTTTGGGCTAAAGGAAAGTCTCTCTGTTGATCAGTGGCAGTGAAAAACATTGAGAAGCTTCCCTGCCCCCCGTGGGAGTGGTTACTGACTTGAAACTGTAGTTTTATTGGCCAACAGGGGTCATTTCCAAAACTCCTTCGTCTTCCTCTCTTAAAACCTAGTTGCCTCGTGGTTTTGGCATCTTTTCAGGCTTGTTGGCTGTTGGTGAAGCACCCACCAAGAGGAGAAAACGCAGAGAGAAGAAAGGAGCCACTTTTGAAATTTTAAGTATTTTTCCTCTGTTTATTTGATAAGTTTTTCTGCATAGTTGCCTAGTTTGAGCATTTTCTGGCTTGTTAAACTTGATTTCTGCATTAGTAGCTGTATTTAGAGCACAACCAAAAGCTGTTTACTGAATTTCCTGTTTGCACTTAATTTTAAAATCGTTTTTTCTCAAAACTTGCATATTTTCTGTCTTTGGCCTAGCACTCTTGTGTGGAGTCATTTACTGCACTGTTATAACTTGATATTACTTGTGAACCTCTGCTATCTCTGAAAAAACAAAAACAAAAAAAAAATCTTGCTTTTTTCCCACTTTTCTGAGATTTAAAAAAGTTCAGTTACAGGCTTGCTGTTCTTGAACTGTTTGTAAGTTTCTGTGAGGCCATTTTTGCTTGGGCTAAAGGAAAGTCTCTCTGTTGATCAGTGGCAGTGAAAAACATTGAGAAGCTTCCCTGTCCCCCGTGGGAGTGGTTACTGACTTGAAACTGTAGTTTTATTGGCCGTTTTGGGTCAATTCCTGGCTCTTTCCAGCCCCTGCTATCAAGCACTCTTTAGCGTGCTTTAGTGCGATTTAGTGTGGAGTTGCCACTAGAACAGCATCGGGCAGTGCTGGTTTAACAAGGTTAAACTTTTTCTGGCTCCATAAAGTCTGTTCTTCATTTTTTCCCTTAGAACTGCTCTACTAGTAATCTAAACAGTATATCCCTTAACTAAAAATCGCAGCACTTGTTCCTAAAAGCTTTTTTTTTTTTCCTCCAAAAAAAAAAAAAAAAAAAAAAAAAAAAAAAGCTTAGCACTTGTCTTAAAAACATCTTCTTTTCAGGTTTAGCACTTCTGTATTATACAAAGTCCCTCACTAGCTAAACCCCCCCCAGGAGTACCCACTTCCTTACTAAGTCCTCTCTTATTCAGTTACACCCCTAACTTCTTAATTTCTCTAGCATGTCGAAGGGCCAGATGCTGGCGTCCTCTCCTGTCCAGTTGGTGAATCTGGGAATATTGAGGCAATGTTACAATTGCCTCATGTACACAGACAACCCTCTCCTCCTCCCACATAACACAAATACTTGCGAGAGATGCAGCTATTTAGCCAAACTGGAGGCTGAGCTCTCTCAACTCAGGACTGGCAAGACCAGACAGGAGGAGAAGGCAACTACACACACCACAAAACCAGTCTCACATAAAGCTATCACAACAATGAATCAAACACATAAACACACAAAGACATACTCGGAGGCTCTGAGCAAAAATTTACCTAAACAGCAGAGGCCTCCAAAGCAGACACCCAAGCAACTGCCACCTCATGACACACCACAAGCAACACATAAACCACAAAATCAGTGTGCAAAACAGTCACAGCCCTTAAGGCCAAATACAACACCAAACATACTTGTCATAGGTGACTCCATAGTCAGACACACTGACGTCCCACTCACCAGGCTGAACAAGGAGAGGGTCACAGTAAGCTGCCTATCGGGTGCTAGAATATGCCACATAACACAAACACTCGGGTCACTCCACAGCAAGTACAAATATGACACAGTCATTGTCCATGCTGGTGTGAATGACCTGAGACGTACCTCCCTGGACTACATGAAAAAAGACACAGAGGAGCTTTCTGATTATGTAGCCCAGGCAGGTATGACCCTGACCCTGAGCAGTATCCTTCCTTCACCAAGAATGATGCCACAACATAGAGACAAGATTATCAGCTTTAACAATTGGCTTAATTTCTGGTGTCATTCAAAGGGGATCCAGTGTCTGTCTACCTGGGATGACATGCTTGACAAGCCACGCTGCTTTGCAAGGGATGGCTTGCACCTGTCACCCCTGGGATTCCGGATATTGGCTAAGGCTCTTGCCACCCCATAGTGCCTTTTTTAGGCAAGGCTCAAATTCTAAACCTACCACCCTAGAAAACAAAAATGGGAAGAAACTAAGGGTAATGCTGCTCAATGCCAGAAGTCTAAATCTCAAAATGCACGCACTCGAGGCCCTTCTCAGTATGGAGAACATCTATGTCTGTGCTGTGACTGAAACCTGGTCCAAGGCTCCTGGGAGCACCCCGGCACTATCAGGTTTTACCTCATATCATGCGTTCCGGCCCCAAAACCTGGACCACACCACAAAAGGAGGGGGTGTATCCATATTCATCAAGGATACCCACACCTCCAGGTTGGTGGCAATGCACGAAGCATCGGAAACCATCCTGGTGCAATTAACCATAGGCAAAACTGCTCTACAATTTGTAGCATGCTACAGGCCACCCTCTCAAACTCAGGAGCCCCACACAGCCTTCCGGAAGACACTGGAGGGTATAAATGTATCTCCAAACACCATTATATTGGGTGACTTCAACTACCTGAATATAGACTGGGAACATTACTCAAGTCCCAACTTTCTAGCCCAAAGGTTCCTGGAGTTCATAAATTCAAATGCCATGGAACAACTAGTCACCGTTCCCACAAGAGGAGAAAATATACTAGATCTCATCATCACAAACATGGGGACAAAATGCTCCACACCGGAAGTATATCCCTCATTGGTGAGATCAGATCACAAACTAATCTCACTGGAAATCCACATCCCGCCCGCACCCCAAACAAAAAAGACCACAGTGAAGAACTTCTCTAAAGCAAACTTCACACTACTCAAGACTGGTGTGGTGTCCTTCAAGGCCCCCGAGCCAGTGGAAACCACAACCCAAGCTGCGGAAGCCCTTACAAATGCCTTCTACAAACACCTCCAGGACTGCATGGATCAGGCAATCCTAATAAAACCAAAACTCTTTCCACCAAGGGCAAACGTCCAGTCTGGTGGACCCCAGCCATAAACAAACTTTACAATAAGAGGAAAAAGCTGTTACATGATAGAGCAAAATCCATAAAAGAGAAGACACCCTTGATCATTATTAGTAAAAAAATACGAGCACTCATAAAATCATCCAAGGCCAACTTTGAGAGAAAAATTGCCATAGATTCAAAAGACAATCATAAGGCCTTCTTCAGCTATGTTAGAAACCTGGGTGGAAACTCCCAGATATGCTCAGAATTAGTCCAAAATGATACAAAAATCACTGAACCCACAGACATTGCCAACATACTGGCAGACAGGTTCAGTGCAAACTTCACCCCCTTCTCCCCCCCAAAAGGAGAGATAACTATCCCAGCGGAGTGTAGCCTCCCAGACATCTCAAATGCGCAGGTGAAAGCTGCGCTCTCTAAAGCTAAAAACACAGCATCAATGGGACTGGATGGTGTCCCCGGCTGTGTGCTACATGAACTCAATGAGGAACTAAACCCGCACATAAGGCAGCTGTTTAATCTTAGCCTTACCACAGGATACGTGCCCAAGGAGTGGCGTACGGCAACTGTGGTCCTACTCCACAAAGGCGGTGCCTCTACAGACCCTGGTAACTACCGCCCCATAAGCTTAACAAGCCTGGTCTGCAAAGCTATGGAGAGGATCATAATGGAACTCATAAACAAAGACATAAGGGGACTTGCAGACATTGGACCCGACCCAGTTTGGCTTTGTCAAGGGCAGATCATGCCTTTTGAACTTGGTCGACTTCTTCGAAACAGTCACCAAGGCCATTGATGAGGGAAAGGCAGTCCATACAGCCTACCTTGACCTTGCAAAAGCTTTCGACACAATACCCCACTCGGGTATTATAGAAACTTACCAGCTTAAATGTAAACCCATATGTCACAAGATGGGTTGCAAACTGGCTAAAGGACAGAACCCACAGGGTTAGAGTTGCTGGCGCCATGTCAGACTCCAAGCCGGTCACAAGTGGTGTCCCACAGGGCTCAGTCCTTGGCCCCCTGTTGTGCGGCATCTACTTCTCAGAAGTACAGGCAAACATAGGAGAACTATGGCTGACAAAGTTTGCAGATGACTGCAAACTGGGCGCCATAGTGGAAAGTACATCGGACACAGATATCCTTCAGAGGGGTCTCACAGAAACTGATAGCTGGTGCCAGAGCCATGGCCTGAAGTTAAATGCCAAAAAATGTATAGTCATACCCTTCGGGTAAAACAAGGTAACCCCAAGCTACCATATAGGTGGCAATCTACTAAGCACAGAAGAGGTTATCAGGGACCTGGGGACCCAGGTTGACAGTGGCCTTTCTTTTGACACTCACATTGCTAAAGTGGTTAGAAAGACCTTCTACATTGCCCACCTGATCATGAAGGGATTCACATCCAGATCAAGTGAGGTCATTGTTCCCCTGTACTCTTCACTTATCAGACCAATGATCGAGTACAATGCCCCATTCAGGATGTATCTCACCCGACACCTGCAGCAATTGGAGAGACCCCAAAAGTTCCTCACCAAAAGGATAAAGGGACTCCAAAATCTGTCATATGCTGCCAGACTGAAGAAACTCCAGCTCTATTCAGTCTCATACTGTCTGCTCAGAAGTGACCTGTGCCTGACATACAAGGCCATGTCCAACCCGGAATTAATGGGCATGCTCCACCTCAAAAAATCCAAATCTACCAGATCCATTAGAGCAAGCAACTTAAACCTTAGCACGGATATAAATAGGACATGCTGGAGGGATAGATTTGTCACCGAGAGACTCCCTATGCTGTGGAATAAAATCCCGGTCCATGTGAGGCAGAGCACCTCGCTGGCTCTGTTCAAGAGAAATCTTGACCGGTGGATGGGAGATCTTAGGTTTACCCCGGGAATCATCTCTGTGTCACTGCTGGACAAAGGCACAACAAACTAATGGGCACAGTATTTTTTAACATAAGGGGTGGCGTAAGCCACCAAACTTTTGGCTAGGCTTATAAATGCCTTAGGGCAGATAGCCTAGTATAAACCTATGAACCTATGAACCTATACTACCTGCCTATGACACAATGCACACACACATGTACTCATTGCAATACCAACTATGTGAGGTGGAATGAGTGTGCCACTGACTGTGTGCAAGGTCTGTAATGGTATGATTGCTCAGCATGACTTTGTGTCTGTCATGGTAGTGTGAGTCCTTGGTGTGAGGCCAGAGAAAGATGTGTCAGGTATTGGGATACGAACATACTACATTGCCATATGTTGTGCTGTGGTTCCCTGTATGTGACTGTGATGTAGGTATGGTTATGGCAACAAAGACTATGGTGCATTACCAGTGAAATTTGTACTGTGCATTGCATGGATTGACAATGTTTCCCATACATTACCTTGATACAAACCCCCAGTGTGAGGCTGTGCATTGGACCTCAAACAGTGTGCCGACTGCTGGAGTATACTTGTTTGTTGTATGGAGTGTGCCAGGCACTGTCACACAGTTGTTGGCTGAGCACTGATATGTGGTCATTTACATGTGTATCCCCCAATAGACAGACAGATGCTATATATAGCAGTTCAGTGATATCACTACAGTAGAGTATTATGTGTGCCATATCACTTGCTTACATATTTTTCTTTTCCTTCCAGGGCAATGGTGCACCAGAGCAACCCCACGTATTCTGCTGCAGAGGAAGAGGAGATACACCAGAGCCTGGTGCGGGATTTTGTCACACTCTTTTCCTGCACCAGCCAGAACCAGCAGGAGAGGGCCGCACTGTGGCAAGACCTTGTCCATCGGGTAAATGACATAGGCATGTATAAACGAACATATGAGCAGGTACGCCATCACTGCAGTGATTTAATTAGAAATGTCCATCAGCGTGCGTCTGATATCCACAGGCAACAGCTTGCCACAGGTGGTGGGGCGGCTATACACCCCCCCTCACCAGACTGGAGGGGCTCCTCCTAAGTGTTGTGTCTCCAGACCAACAACAACAACATCCGCACACATGTGTAATGATGGAGGCTGGAGCCACCCAGCATGAGGACTTGGAGCGTGCAGGTAACATGCCATATCTATACTTGACTGTTCTCTACACTGGTAGTTTATGCATGTGTGAGGTGTGTACTGTGTTTGTAGCTGTTATCCTGGTAATTATTGTGCAAGAGTGATATTCTCAATATCGGCAGTAGACCTGTGAAAGCCAACTGTTGTACTACTGAACTGTATCATACTCACAGTATCAATGGCACAGTTGTGCCCACTGACAATAAATGTCTTATTTGTGCAGGTCCCTCTGGTGTAACATCAAGGCAGCCAATCCATGCTGGTGAGTGTGTAAGAACAATAATTTAATACTAATGATAATAATAGTAATAATACCCTCAAATGGTATTGCTGTGTTTGATTGCAGGTGTGTTTGTGTCTGTGTGTTTGTATCTCATGTACTGAGGAGTGTGAATGTGTGCATGTGTGCATGTGTGCATGTGTGCATGTGCCCATGTGCGCATGTGCGCATGGGTGCATGTGCACGTGTGTGCATGTGTGTATGTGCGCATGTGTGCATGTGTGCATGTGCCCATGTGTGCATGTGCCCATGTGCGCATGTGTGCATGTGCACATGTGTGCATGTGCCCATGTGTGCATGTGTGCATGTCTGCATGTGCACATGTGTGCATGTGTGCATGTGTGCATGTGCGCATGTGCCCATGTGTGCATGTGCCCATGTGTGCATGTGCCCGTAATGTGCATGTGTGCATGTACATGTGCCCATGTGTGCATGTGTGCATGTGTGCATGTGTGCATGTGCATGTGTGCATGTGCCCATGTGTGCATGTGTGCATGTGTGCATGTGCATGTGCATGCATGTGTGCATGTGCGCATGTGTGCATGTGTGCATGTACGCATGTGCCCATGTGTGCATGTGTGCATGTGTGCATGTACCCATGTGTGCATGTCCACATGTGTGCATGTGTGCATGCGGCATGTGTGCATGTGTGCATGTGCCCATGTGCCCATGTGTGCATGTGCCCATGTGTGCACGTGTGCATGTCTGCATGAGTGCATGTCTGCATGTCTGCATGTGCCCGTGTGCATCTGTGGTAACATTGTGTACACATTGTAAACTGTGTTTCCTGTCTTCCTCTCACAGGTTCTGGTGATGCTCTGGTGGTGTGCAGCAGGGAACCTGAATCCGCTGCTGGGGATAGTGATAATGATGATACCTGTGTAATGGCACAGGGAGGTGTGTCAGGGTCCGTTGTTGGTCAGCCAATCGACAGTACACAGCTGTCAACCCCATCAATGCGCACAGTCATCCTGCCAATAAATCCATTGTCACCAATATCCCTAGGTGATGGACAGCATACAGTGGGCATTGACCAGGGTAATGTGGTATCAGTGGCACATGCATCCCCTCACAGCAGCCATGGCCAGAGTCCTGACATGGTACCACACAGACAGATGTCCAAGGGTTCTCGTGGGAGCATCCGTGGTCGTACTGCCCCTGTCAGATGTGCCCACAGAGGTCTTTCAACCTCAGCTAAGTTCCGGGCTGTAATGCAGGCACAGTCATGTATGGAATGGTACACCAGACAGGGTCTGAGGGAGCTGAGAGCACATCGCATTGCTATGAATGACACTATGCGTGACGTTGCGGCTGCCATCCGTAATTTCACCGAGGTCATTAACGGACATTGGGGGGACACATTAGATCTGTTCCACAACTACATGTCCATGAGCCAGGGCAATGCAGGACGGTTGAGGTGTCAACGTGGATGTATGCCAGCAACAGCAGCAGCTGGCAGGTGTCGCGGATGACAACAAACCCGCGGCTGCTCCCATAGTGCCAGTACCAGCCCCAGCAATGCTGGGTCTGTGCTGTCATCAGACCACCCCAGGAGACCACGTGCACGTGGCTCTGGACAGTCCCAGCAGGGACATGTCTCCAGTCATCAACCAACTGCTTCTGCTGACAGTACCCAGTCTGGCTTAGTACATGATACTGGCTGTAGCATCCTTGCCAGGCACAGGTACCGTGTCCATGGCCAGAGACAGTGATCTGTATGACCTGGCAGGTACAGTCTGTGGCTGTCCACAAACACCCGTATATGGCAGCCATGAGGTGGAACTGTATGCATGCATACACACATGCATAATGCTAACACCTAGGGCTAACACATACATGCACACACTGCATCAACATTGCCCCATCTTGTACGGTTGTCCCTCACTAACACACACACACATACATGTCGATTGGTTGTATCAGTGGCAGACTCAGGCATACCAAGTACACACCCTGTGCATATGATGAAACTGTGCCACCTCCTGCAATCTGTAACATTGATGCAGGACCTTTTAACATGGTGCTGATGCACAGGGTGACTACATAGAAGTGTAGTAATATTATCATGTTGTCAACTGTACAGTGTAATGATATCATTGTGGGTATATCCCAGCATGCCTGATGCATTAACAGTATGATTGTCATTGTATTGTTTGGTACACCCCTATTAATTACCATAGTGTAATGTCTGCACATCTTTGCATTCTGGTGGTAAGGCTGTAAACATAAGGCCACATACATAGGTAGCACAGGGGATAAGAAAATGGAAGTAATGATACTCAATGATGGACGTGTAAACCGGAAGATGCATGCAGTACAACCTCTACTCTGCATGGAGAATGTTGATATCTGTGCAGTAATAAACAACAGGTTCAAGACTCCCAAGAGCACCCTAGCACTACCAGGTTACACCTCATACCATGCTTGACAGCCCCAAAACACACAACTAACTATGACAGGAGGTGAGTCTCATTAAATGTCAGGGATACTGTGGTGACAGGACAGGTAGCATACATCCTACTAAGTTGAGAACTGCTGATTGAGGGCTCAGTGTCTGTTATTCTAAATGTGTATTAGTTCTGGTTTAAGCACTTGGGCTGCAGGCCAGTTATTTTACTTTATGAAGGTTCATGGTCTGCACTTTTGTGGGAGGACAGGCTGGACTCTGCCCGTCTGAGCTGGGAATTTCTGACTAAAGGCTTATAGTGCCTGCATATTTGAACTGTTTCTTACTGAAATTGGTACACCTTGTTTGCTGTAGCATAGACTAGATCCAGGCCTGCTGAATGTAGCTTTGTTTGTATGCTTGTTTGCTTATTTCCCTGAAACACTAATTCCACCTGAAACGCAGCTTTACAGTGCCTCTGTGGATCCCTAGTGACATCTGCATTGCTTACTGCAAGTATTTCCTTGTTTCACTTGACAGAAAGTTACTGTTTGTCATTTATGAATTTAAGTTACCTGTAACACATTGCATTTGAGTTACCTGGCACTTGCTCACTAAAGCATTTATATATGCCAGCACTAACAAATTAAAAGCACTACACCCTCACAAACTCACCTTGAGTACCTTGTTCCCCATTGGCCCTTTTTGTTGTTAATTATAAAGGAATTCCCAATACTATTCTAGCATGTCCAAAGGTCAGTTGTCAATCTCCTCTCCAATCCAGCTGGTGAATCTGGGAATATAGAGGCAATGTTACAACTGCCTCATGTACACAGACAACCCTCTCCTCCTCCCAACAAATTCCAACACATGTGAGAGATGCAACCATATAGCCAAACTGCAGGCTAAGCTCTCTCAACTCAGTACTGGCAAAACCTGTCAGGAGGAGAAGGAAACCACAGTCACTACAATTCCAGTCTCACAGAGACCTACCACGACAGCAATCCAAACAAATAAACACATGAAAACATACACGGAGTCTCTAAATAAAATTCTGCCTAAGCAGCAGACACCTCCAAAGCAGACACACAAGCAACCGCTACCCCAGAACAGAACACGTGCAACACATAGCTCACAAAGCTAGTGTGCCGAACAGTCACAGCACGTAAGGCTAAACAAAACACCTGATACACTTGTAATAGGTGCCTCTATCATCAGGTACACTGACGTCCCACTCACCAGGTTGAACAAGGAGAAGGTCATGGTGAGATGCCTGTCAGGTGCTATGATCTGCCACATAACACAAGCACACAGGTCACTCCAAGGCATGTACAAATATGACTCAGTCAGTGTCCATGCCAGTGTGAATAACCTGAGACGTACCTCCCTGGACTACATGATAAGAGACATAGATGAGATCTCTGAGTATGTGGCCCAGACTGGTATGACCCTGACCTTGAGTAGCATCTTACCCTCACAAAGAATGATGCCACAATATGTAGACAAGATGATCAATTTCAACAATTGGCTTATGTTTCAGTGTCATTCAAAGGGGATCCAATGCCTGTCAGCCTGGGATGACATGCTCGACAAGCCACGATGCTTTGCAAGGGACGGCTTGCACCTGTCACCCATGGGCTTTCAGATATTGGCAAAGGCTCTTGCTACCCCATAGTGCCTTTTTTAGGCAAGGCTCAAAAAACAGGACCACCTCCATAGGCATCACAAGGGATAGGAAACTAATAGTAATGCTACTCAATGCCAGCAGTGTAAACCTCAAGTTGCATGCACTGGAAACTGTCCTTAGCATGGAGAGCATCAATATCTGTGCAGTAACAGAATCCTGGTTCAAGGCTCCCAAAAGCACCCCAGCACTGCCAGGTTATACCTCATACCATGCTTGTTGGCCCCAAAACTTGCACTGAAACAGAACAGGAGGGGGAGTACCAATATTCATCAAAGATACACACACCTCCAGGTTGGTGGCACAGCACGAAGCATCAGAGACTATCCATGTGCAACTAACAGTGGGTAAGACTGCCTTCCAGTTCATAGCCTGGCACACACCACCCTCCCAAACCCAGGTAACCCACTTGGCCTACTTAAGAAAACATGAATATCTGCAGGTGTCTCCAAACAACAATATATTGGGCAGCTTCATTTACCCACACATAGACTGGGAGCATTACTGTAGCTCCAACACCCTAGGTGTAAGGTTCCTAGAATCCATACACTCAATTGCTATGGAACAACTTGTTACCACTCCCACAAGAGGAGAAAAATTGCTACACCTGTTCATCACCAACATGTGTACTATATGCTGCAGACCAGAAGTGTATCCCTCGTTGGTAAGATGGCACCATAGACTACTCTCACTGTATATTCACATACCAAATGCAGCCCCTGCAGAGAAAACCACAGTCATAAAGTTGTGTAACACAAATTACATGTATTCTCATGAGACAGGCTTCAGCCATGGGAACTATTTAAGGTCATAGGTACATATGTCTATGTGGCACACATACCTCATGTGTACATTGACATCACTGATATAATCTATGTCATACAATATTAAGAGCAACACCTCACACACATGGCATTTGTAGGATTCAAACCCCTACCTAACAATGTTATGACATTTTGAGAGAGATACATTAGCGGAGCGTGCTATTCGCATTACTGGGAGCTTTTTCTTCTCCTGCTGTACTTATAGGGTGCTGACATCATCAGTGTTTAGAAAGAGGAATGTGCATCATGTAGTGTGTTCTTCTAGTTGCCAAAACGGACATTTCCTTCACATAGAATTGCACACACACACACTAACCCCCCTCACCCAAACACACAGCATTTGCAGGATTCAAACCCCTACCTAACTATATTATGACATTGGAGAGAGACGCATTAGCGGAGCGCGCTATTTGCATTACTGGGAGGTTTTTCTTCTCCTGCTTTACTTATAGGGTGCTGACATCATCAGTGTTTAGAAAGAGGAATGTGCATCATGTAGTGTGTTCTTCTAGTTGCCAAAAGGGACATTTCTTTCACACACACTAACCCCCCCTCACCCAAACACTCAGCATTTGCAGGATTCAAACCCCTACCTAACTATATTATGCCATTTGAGAGAAACGCATTAGCGGAGCACGCTATTCGAATTACTGCGTATCTGCATTTCTCCTGCAGTATTTATAGGGTGCTGACATCATTATTTATATAGAAGTATGTACATCTATTACTATCTGTCAGTTAGGGGGATAGCATATATATATATATGCATTAACCGCCGCCTACTTCAGGGTCAGATATGCACATCAGCACTGCCAGGTTATGTTTTATACCATGCTTCGTGACCACAGGACCTGTAACACACAACACAACCAGTTCAGACCACCCCTCCCATATCCAGGACACACACTTTGCTTTCCTGGGAACAGTGTAGGATATGAAGGTGTTCACATACACCATTACAGTAGATACAGGTATATTGTGTGGGGGAACTACTCAGGCCTCAACATCACCCTACAGCCACTACAATTTGTGAATCCATGTGCTATGGCAGGACCACTCACCACAGCCACAAGGGGCAATACATATTGGACCTGACCATCTGCAACATGGGGACTGTATGTTCCACACCAGAGGTAGACCACCATTGTTAATATCTGACCATACCCAACTTTCCCTGGACATCCATATCCCATCCCCACCCCAAGGCAAGGAAGTCACTGCAAACAAAGTATTTTTTCAAAAGCAGACTTTGCACTTGTGAAGACTGGGGTGGAAGACTTCAAAGGACCCATGCTGGGGGATTATACAGGCCACTCTGCATAATCCTTGACAATAGCATTCTATGAGCATCTGGAAGGCTTGCATTGATCATGCTATCCCAAATAAACCCATGACTCCTCCACAACAGGAGACCTTTCTGGTGTACACCAGCCATATATAAGCTGTACAACAGAAGGAGGGAGCTAATACATTCCAGAGCAATATCCCACAGAGGGAGGATGCCCCTGAACAGTATTGGCACGACACTTCAATTCCTCAAACTCATCACGTCAAAGTGTTGACAGTGAAATTGTCCAGACACTGCATATAAGGCTCCCCTCAGTCTGTAATTGATGCCCAATTACTGTTATAAGTCCTCGCCAACCCTCTTCCAGCAAACACCAGCCACATGGATGTGACATTGCAAATTCAACCCCTGGGATCTCCACTGTGTCCCTGCTTGATGGAGGTACAGCACACTAGCCTTAAACGGTGCCTTCTGTGACCTACTTTACAGAGGCACAGTAGCCTACTATACTGGGGAGGCAGATGCCAAGCACACTCTGGCTAAGCTTGTATTACCTAGGGCAAACAGCCTAGTATTGACCTGTACACCCATATGTTTAATTTTCAGATGCACAATATTTGTTGCTGATAAACTGTTTGCAGGTCTTTATTGCCATAGCTTTCCCTGTTTCTATGAACAACTTGTGTATCTGTGGAAGATGTTTGAATATGAGAGGGATCCACTATTTAACCTATGCCTCTGTAGTCATTTAACTGTGTGCACTGGGCAGATGGCTGTATTGTGGTTGGTTCCTGGATTAACACATACAAATACCAGATATGTGTGGCCAACTGCTAAACTGAGACATGGCCTAAGTGTGTGAGCATGTCCAGTTCAGGCTTTCCATGGCTTGTTGCCTGACATATGTCTCATTTATCAAAGTGTGCGAGCATGCCCAGTGTGAGCTTTCCATATATTGAAATCTGCAGTCCACCACATTTGTGGCTGTGTGTGAACTTCAACAATATTTCACATTTATAGTTGTGTGTTGGAAGTCATGTTGTGTACTTACTGCCCAACTGCTTTGTGTCTGAACCCAACAGGGATTATACTGTGCCTGCAGGGTTTCCATGGGATAGTTTGCATACAGTTGTCAACATCCTTTCATACTGACCAAACACTGTAATATTGTATAGTGTACTGGTTCAGTACTTTCACTGTGGTGGACAGTATCCTGGGTTTCAGTCCTATCACTGCTTTAAATATTCATAGTGAGCACACCAGACTGGTTAAGGGCCAGTTGTGCACATATGACCATGTTGCCTTTTGTTCGGATATGGACTACTTAAACCAGGCTTGTCCAACATTGGTAGTGTATTCCACAACTTGGGTGGACATTGACAAACACTAGCAATGTGCCCTAGGCCATTTCTACTGCTAGACAGAGAGTGTACTTGTCCTTCAACACACATTGTAACTGGATTTTGACATGACATATTTCAAGGTTAGTATACTGTGCCTCTGTCTACCCATGACATAACAGTGATACCCAGGGTAAACCTACCATCTCCCATCCACTCATCAAGATTCCTGTAGAGGAGAGTCAATGAGGGACTCTCTGGCTAACCTGTACTGGGAGTTTACTCATGAGTGGAGGGAGCTTCTGAGTTATGGATCAATCACTACAGCATGTTCTATGTATGTCAGTGCTGGGGTTCAGGTCTCTCATGTGCATAGCTCATTGGCATTCAGATTGTACAAGGTGCAGCATGTTCATTGATTCCAGCTTGGACATGGCTTTATACATCAGGCACAGATTGCCTCTGGGCAGGCAGTATGGCACTGTGTGGAGCTGCAGTTTATTTAATCAGGCAACACATGGCATCTGTTTGAGCTCTTTGATCCTCCTGGTGAGGTACTTTTGTGGTCTTTCCAGTTGCTGGAGGTGTCTGCTGAGGTACATCCCACAGGGGCCATTGTACTCAATTGTGAGGCTAATGAAGGATGACTGAAGAGGCACGATGACCTCCCCTGATCTAGATCTGGCTACCTTCATGATTAGGTGGGTATATGGTATGTTTCTGTAACCACTACAGCCACATGGTTGTCAAATGCAAGATATCTATCAAATTGTGTCCCCAGTTCTCTTATTACTTCTAAAGTACTTAATGGGTTAACACCTATGTGGTAATTGGTGGGCACTTACTGTTTATCCACAGGGGATGACTATACACTTTTCTGCAATTAGCTTGATGACATGGCTCTGGCACCAGTTGTCTGTTTCTATGTGGCCCTTTTGTAGGATGCTTGTGTCAGCTGGAGGGTCAGATATGGTGCCCAGTTTGTAGTCCTCTGCAAACTTGTTCAGACACAGTCCTTCCATGTTGGCCTGTACCTATGGGAAATATATACCAAACAAGGGAGGTCCCAGGACTGAGCCTTATGGGATGCCAGTTGTATTTGGTTTGTAGTCTGACATGGCTGCAGCATTTCTGACCATGTCAGTTCTGTCCTTGGGCTGGTTTGCAACCCATCTACTGACATAGGGGTTTATATTTAAGCTGGTGAGCTTATCTATAATGAACACATGGGGTATTGTATGGAAGGCTTTTGCAAGGTCCAGATAGGCTGTGTGGACCACATTCCCCTCATCAATGGCCTTGATACTATTTCAAATGAGTCAAACATGTTTAAGGGGCAGGATCTGCCCTTAAGAAAGCCACGCTGGGTAGGGTCCAGTGTCTGTAGGTCCCCAATATCTTTATTTCTGAGGTCCATGATGATCCTTTCCATAGCTTTGCAGACCAAGCTTATCAGGATTCTGGGGTGATAGTTTGCGGTATCCATTCAGGCACCACCTTTGTGGAGAGGGACCACTGTTGCTGTATACTGCTCTTTGGGTACATATCCTGTGGTAAGACTGAAATTGAGCAGTAGTGTTTTTTGGCGTTCCATTCTTCTTGGAGTTCATGTTGGACACAGCCCAGGACACCATCTCGTACCATTGATGCTGTGTGTTTTGCTTTGAAGATGCTGGCTGTTACCTCAGCATCTGCAATGTCAGGGGGCCAGCACTCTGCTGGGATAAATATTTGGCATTTTGGGGGGGGCAGGGGTTTGCACTGAACCTGTCAGGTTGGATGTTGGCAATGTGTGTGGGTTTGGTGTATTGTTTGTAATATTTGGTAATTCAGAGCATATCTGTGAATTCCCAACAAGGTTCCTACCATCAGTTAAGAAAGCCTTGTGTTTATCCTTAGTGTCCTGTACAATTTGTATCTTCATAGGTTCATAGGTTCATACTAGGCTATCTGCCCTAGGGCATTTATAAGCCTAGCCAGAGTGTGTCTGGCTGTCACCACCCCTTGCTATGTGAATATTATGCCCATTTAGGGTTTACTTTACTGTGCCTTTGTCTAGACGTGACACAGTGAAGACCCCCAGTGTAAATCTACGATTTCCCATCCACTTGGCAAGATTCCTGTTGAAGAGAGTCAGTGAGGGGCTCTGCCTAACATGGAGTGGGATTCTGTTCCAGAGTGTAGGGAGCCTCTGGGTTATGAATCTGTCCCTCCAGCGCATCCTATTTATTTATGTGTTGAGGTTGACATCTCTCACTCTCGCGGCTCTGATAGATTTGGATTTTCTGAGGTGGAGCATGTCCATCAATCCTGTATTGGACATGGTCTTGTACATCGGGCATACATCGCCTCTGAGTATGCAGTATATGACTGCATTCAGCTGGGGTGTCGTCAGCCAGGTAGCATATGACAAATGTTTGAGACCCTTTATCCTCTTTCTAACTGCTGCAGGTGTTGGGTAAGGTACATCCCAAATGGGGCATTGTACTCAATTATGGGCCTGATAAGAGAAGAGTATAGGGGCACAATGACCTCTCTTGATGTAGATGTGAATCCTTTCATGATAAGGTGGCCAGTATAGGTGGTCTTCCTAGCCACGTTGGCAATGTGAGTGTCACATGTGGGGTTACTGTCCACTTGTGTCCCTAGGTCCCTGATTACTTCTTCCATACGTAATGGATTACCACCTATATGGTAATTTGTGAGTACCTTGTTTGGTATTTGGAGAGACATTCATACTCTCCACTGTCTTCAGGAAGGCTGAGTGGTGTTCCTGAGTTTGAGAGGATGGTCTGTAACATGCTACAAACTGTACAGCAGTTTTGCCTATGGTTAGTTGCACATGGATGGTCTCTGATGCTTCATGCATTGTCAGTAACCTGGACGTGTGGGTATCTTTGCTCAATATGGATACTCCTTCTCCTTTTGTGGTTTGGTCCAGGTTTTGGGGCCGAAAAGCATGATATGAGGTATAACCTGGTAGTGCTGGGGTGCTCTCAGGAGCCTTGATGCAGGTTTCCATCACTGCACAGACATTGATGTTCTCCATACTGGGGAGGGCCTCGAGAGCGTGCATCTTGAGGTTTAGACTTCTGGCACTGAGCAGCATTACCTTTATGTTTTTTCCACTTATGTTTTCTAGGGAGGTGGGTTTGTCTTTTCAGCCTTGCCTTTGGAGGTGGCAAGAGCCTTAGCCAATATCCAGATGCCCATGGGTGACAGGTGCAAGCCATCCCTGGCAAAGCAACGTGGCTTGTCAAGCATGACATCCCAAGCAGACACACATTGGATCCCCTTGGAATGACACCAGTAATTGAGCCAATTGTTAAAGCTGATCATTCTGTGTTTGTACTGTGGCATCATTCTTGGTGGGGGTAGTATGCTGCTCAGGGTCAGAGTCATACCGGCCTGGCCTGCATAATCGGAGAGCTCCTCTATGTCTCTTTTCATGTAGTCCAGGGAGGTACGTCTCAGGTCATTCACACCAGCATGGACAATGCCCGAGTCATATTTGTACTTGCTTTGGAGTGACCTGCATGCTTGTGTTATGTGGCGGATTGTAGCAGCCTACAGGCAGCTTACTGTACCCTTTTCCTTGTTCAGTCTGGTGAGTGGGACATCAGTGTGTCTGACTACGGCGTCACCTATTACAAGTGTATCAGGCATGTTGTTTGTCCTTACGGGCTGTGACTGTTTGGCACACCGACTTTGTGTACTATGTGTTGCATGTGCTATGTTTGGGGGTAGTGGTTGCTTGGGTGTCTGCTTTGGAGGCCTCTGTTGATTTGGTGGTTTTTAATTAGAGCCTCCAGGAATGTCTTTGTGTGTTTATGTCTTTGGTTTGCAGTTGTGATAGGTCTATGTGAGACTGGGTTTGTGGTGTGTGTGGTTACCTTCTCCTCCTGACTAGTTTAGACAGTACTGAGTTGAGAGAGCTCAGCCTCCAGTTTGGATAAATGGTTGCATCTCTCACATATATTTGTATTTCTTGGGGGGAGGAGGGGGTTGTCTGTGTACATGGGGCAGGTGTAACATTGCCCACGATTCACAGATTCAACTTGTTGTAGCTGGCCTTAGTGGATTTTATTAGTGGCCATATTTTATTGCCATAATACTGATCAGAGATTGCTTTCCTTTTTGGGTTTGCTCTATCATGTAGTAGCTTCCTCATTCTCTTACAAGGTTTGGTAATGGCTGGGGTCCACCATGCCAGATGCCTGCGTGTATGGTATTGGGCCTTGGTTTTATTTGGGATTGCATAATCCATGCATTCCTGACAGTGTTCATAGAATGCATTTATAAAGGGTTCTGAGGTGTGGCCCATATTTTCCACAGGCACAGGGCCTTTAATGGATTCCACATCAGTTTGGAGGAGTGCAACATTTCCTTTACACATGTTTTTCACTGTGGTTTTCTGGCCAGGGACTGTGGTCAGGCTGTGAATATCCAGTGTGATTATTCTATGGTCTGATCTTACCAGTGAGGGATACACTTCTCATCTGGCCATAGAGTATCCATGTTGCTGATTATCACATCCAGTATGCTTACCCCTCTTGTGGGAGTGGTACGTTGTTCCTGAGCTTTTTGGTTTATGGATTCTAGGAACCTTTGGCCTAGGGTGTTGGAGCTGGAATAATGCTCCCAGTCTATGTTTGAGTATTTTCAGTCACCCAATATAATGTTGTTTGGAGAGCTTGATATTTTTATGTGTTCCAACGTAGGCCAAGTGCAGTTCCTGGCATTAGGAGGGTAGTCTGTAGCAGGCTACAAACTGGCAGGCAGTCTTAGCCACTGTTACTTGACCATGGATAGTCCATGCTGCTTCTTGTTGTGGTACCAACATGGGGGTGTGGTTATCCTTGACAATTATTGCTAGTCACCCTCCTTTTGTAGTTTGTTCCACGTTTTGGGGCTGTAAAGCACAGTATGAGGTGTAACCTGGTAGTGTTAGGGTGCTCTTGTGAGCCTTAACCCAGTTTTCTGTTACAGGACATTTATCAACATTCTCCATGCTGAGGGGAGTTTAGACTGCATGCATCTTGCAGTTTAGACATCTGGCATTGGGTAGTATTACGTCTAGGTTCTTATCCCTTGTGATACCTATGGAGGTGGGTTTATGTTTTGAGCCTTACCTATTCAAGGCACATTGGGGGTGACAACAGCCTTTGCCAGTATCCTAAAGGCCAGGACTGATAGGTGCACACTATCCCTAGCAGGTGGAGCATCGTGTCTTGCTCAGCATGTCATCCCAGGCTGGCATGCATTGGATCCCCTTTGACTAACAGCAATACTTAAGCCAATTATTGTAATTGATCATCTCGTCTTCATATTGTGACATCATGCTTGGTGAGGGTAGGATGTTAGTCAGGGTTATCAAGTTTGCATATACTACATGGTGTTACATTGCTTAACACATGGCAATCATGCCTCAGGTGGTGCTGCAGGGCTGTCTATGTTGGATGCACATACTACACTCCCTGTATATGTTTGATATCAGGTTGTGTCAACTTAGGCATCCCTTTTACTATATGTGTGAGTCAGAGAGAGGTATCATTTCCTGGGTTCCTACTGAGCCAGTGTATGTGCTATGCGTTGCCACTTTGCCAAGGCCAAGGCATACTGGGCACGCCTCCTTCTGCCTACTGGGGCAGGCTCAGGTTGTTTCTCCTCTGAGTCACGCTCTGCCTGTGATTGGCTTGGCAATGGTGGGGGGCTGTTTGGCCCAGCCCTATGCTGGTCCTGCTGCAGCTGTTTTCGCAGAATCATATTATGTAGCATAGCACATACCATGACAATTTGGGTACATGTAGTTGGTGAGTACTGCAAGGCTCCACCAGATGTGTCCAGGCACTGGAACCATGACTTGAGCAGCCCAAACACATGCTCGATTACATTTTGTGTTTGTGCGTGTGCCTCATTATGGCGTTCTTGTTCAGGTGTGTGTGCATTTCTGATGGGTATCATCAGCCACGGCTCCAGTGCATAGCCAGCATCCCCCACTAAGTGACCATGTGGGATGTCCCCATGTCTGGTACAGCTGCGTCAAATGCCAGATATGGGAATCATGGTAGCTTCCAGGGCAAGCAGCACACACATTCATTATTATGCTCTGGGCATCACACACGACCTGGCAGTTGATGGAGGGGAAGCCCTTGCAGTTAATGTAGGCCCTACCCCGCTCACCGGCTGGTGCTTTGATGCGTATATGCGTGCAGTCTATTGCACCCACTACCTCAGGGTATTCCGCTATTTGCTGGAAGAGATGCATATTGCTGGCCAATACCTCACGGGAATTGGGGAAATATACATGATCACCAACATGTGCTGACATGGCATCCAGGAACTGGTGCAGTACCCTGGATTCTGATGCCTGTGATATCCCCATCATATCACCAGTTGGCCTCTGGAAGGTACCTGTTGCTAGTTTTCTTAGGCTAACACATACCTTGGTTTCCACTGGGATGGGTTCCCCTCTGTTGGTTCTGTGTGTGAGGTGTGGCCTGCACAGCTCAACAATTTGCTGCAGGAGGTCTCTGTCCACTCTATAGCGCTCCACTATCTCCAGCTCATGTAACCCCTGGTAGGTGACCCTGGGCCTGTAAACTCTTCTCCGTCTCCTCACTGTGGGTTGTCCGGCAGAATTTGCATAGTCACCACCCTCAGCAAGTTGCATATGTCTCCTTATAACAGCTATGGCAGCCCCTAGCATTTTTGGTCTGAGTGAAGCTTTTTCAGTTTTCACTTCTAATAGCTTACTCCTCTGTTGCAGTGTCTCTTGAGAGAAACATTCTGCACTGTTGTTTGCAGAGTTTTAAGTGCTGGGCTGGGCTACTGTTCTGCCTGTGTAATTGCCTTCTTCTGATTGTTTTCAACTGCTAGCTCTGCCAGTAATCCCTGCTAGTTTCCTACTATTTCCCATGCTTCCTTTTTCCCCTTCTGTTTCCTCAGGGGGGAGCGATGCGCATACCAGTGAAAACATGCTCACAGTGGCTAACACGCATGCACACGTGCTTAGACGGACTAGAATCTGCACGCACACCAGCTCAAACAAGCTTACAGGTGTTTAAACAGGCTCCAACATGCTTATTCTGCCTTAAACGCATGCACTCCTGCTTTCCCGCGTGCACTCTATCTTACTCATGCCTACCAGCGTGCACACGCATGTATGCACTCCCAGCAAGAAACTTTGGTGTTATCCATAGTGTACACCTTCCATTTATTGGCTTTCCCATGCCTACTTGTTGACACTCCTCTTTCCATGATGTGTGACTGACAGCTTTCACATGCCACTGTGCTCCAATGAGCTGCATTCCTTTCATACATTCCCCCCCCTGTGATGTCACCTATCTCCTACTCTGTTACTCCCCCTTATCCTACTCCTACACTGCATGGAATGTGCTCATTCCTATGTAACAGTACGATTGCCTACTAATGCTTAGTTACATGTCTTACACTCCGCTTCCCCCCTTAGCAACCCCTACTCGGTGGCCATGTTGTTTTAGCCTGCTATTCCCTTCCATTGTCAACTCATGCTTTGCATAAACCCACATTTGTGCGTTTAATTTTTTTATTTTTCTGTTTTTTTTATAGCTCAGCCCGTTTGCACGATGCTGTGCTATGTTTAAACATCGCCGAAAAAATATATATATATTTTATGTTTGCATCAGGGTACGTTGCCAGTGGCCACATATTTGGCCATTGGCATGCTGCCTGGGACATTTGCAACCTTTATTTGGAGCTGACAAGGCTCCATTGTGTTATTTGCAGAACGGTACTCGGTTATCAACTGAGTACATTTCTGCAGATAACAAGGCTCTTACACGGGCAGGTTTCTGCTTCCTGGATCGCGAAATTACCTCATTTGCATGCCTTTCGGCTGCAAGTGAGGTTATTAGCATATCCACGCCCTGTCCGTGTAAGAGCCATTTTAGGTGCTCTCTTACAGGCACATTCAGGCTGTTCCTGGATCGCGATGGCTGCATGGAGTCTTACACTACTCTTAGACTCCGTGCAAGCCATCGTGAATCCTGCCTAATGTCTGTAAAAGGTGTTTTCTCACTAAGACATAGGCTGTAGTACTGGATTTGTTTAGATAATTATACATTAGTTTTAATTACGGTAACAAACATAAAACATTCTCTTAGATCTTTTAATCAATGTTTCCTGTTTTAGATGGTTCTGTTTATTCTAATACAGTTATTAGTTCCTGGGTGTCTTGTAGTACAATTTTGTTGATGTTTTCTTTTCATGCTATGTCATTTTTATTATGTAAATCTGTTACAGTGTCTTGCTGACTTCTTTTTTGTATTTTATTCTTAATAAGACTATTAATTCCATCACGTAATATGTTGCAGAATATGCTTGTATTTCTTATTATACTATTGTCTTTATGTAGCTCCTTGCATTTTATCATTGCAGAATGGAGTTTATAGCAATATAACACCCTTTGCAAATTCCATAATTTCAAGTCTCTTCATATACCGTAGGAACTGTATTTCTGTTGTGACACTATATATTTCAAAGCTAAGCCTAAAGTGATTACACAGACCCATGTCAGCAGTTGCTCAAAATATTAATAAATTAAGGAAACAGAAATGAGTTGCTATGGCCTTTTAAAGATTTGAAGATCAGCGAATGCTTATAAAGTTGTTGCACATCAGTTTCCTTTTTATTGATGTGACTGTTCAGGCTTTAAAGTATATGCTCATACTGATTTTAAATCATATTTATACGTTTTCTTTTTGTTCTTTTGTAGTCAGACTAGTGAAGCCATTCGTCATGGAAATTTGGATAGTGCCAGACGACAATCGATTTTGTCACGCAATCTAAGCCATATTGCTCTTTGTTTTGGCATTTCTTTTATCATTGCATTCATATTGGGAGTTACAGTCTTTTTCTTCTAAAGTCAGCTAAAGAGACCTATGATATTACTTTTGAACAAATAAGGTCTTCACTCTCACAAAACAGACAGTGACACGAGTAACATCACAACTGTCTGCAGGGCATTACATAATGTTTCATTTTAACAAATGTTTAAGAATTCAGTGGTTCTTAGCAATAACAAAGCACTATTATCTTTGCTTTGCAAACTGGATGGCTATGCCTTGACAGATATACGTTCCTGTTTTGTAAATTGGGTGGCTTTGCCTTGACAGACACGTGTACTTTTCTGGGGAGATGTGTATAAAAGATTTCAGTGCTTCCCAAATTAATGCACCATACAGTAAAACATTTCAGTGTAGCTCAGTCAAAATATTTTATTCAAATGGTGTATTGTACTGTAACAACTTCCACTCCATATTTAACATTAAATGATTTGAGATTATCTGTTAAATCCTGGCATTACAAAATGGAATTGCATAATACACTTCTTTAATTTGCTGTTTTTATGGTAATCCAGAATAGCTGAACAATAGAAATGCACATGCAGCATTGTATTTTAAACTAACTCATGAATATGAGTAACCTGTGCAGTCATAAATTAACTCTAGTGTTTCTAACTAATGGTACATGTGCAGGAGCGGCCCAACGTCAACTGGTGCCCTAGGCAAAAGAGCTCCATGGTGCCCCCTACCTCACCACCTGGTGCCCCAATCCTAGTATACCTACACCAGATAAATACTGGAAAAGCACCCCTGCTAGAATGGTGCCCTAGGTGGCCGCCTAGTTGGCCTATGCCTAAGGCCGGCTATGTACATGTGATTCCACACTCCAGATGTCAGCTGTCCTTCCTGTATCCCATTGACTCATTCATTCATTCATTCATTGTTTCTTATGGTGAGAGTTAGATGTGCCTGGACTGGGCGGGACCACTAAGGCCCATTCATTCCTGTCCAAGGGGCCTTATCAGTTTAATCATTTCCCCTGGAAGACATTAGGGAGCAGAAAAGATGCTGGTCCTATAAAGACCCCAGATACATCACATCTAGCCCCTCTCCAGTAGGCAGCTCATGGACTCTGAATGACTGCCTTTTTAAGGACAGACATAGCTATTCCCACCCATTTCAATCTCTCTGACAGTGTGAGTCTGCCTAGGGTCTTTCACCAACAATCACCCACCTACCCCTAGGTTTTGCTAATGCAGCAGGCCTATCCACTGCCCTCCTTCCAGGATGTGTGAGCTGGTGTTGGGTGCTGAAGCCCATCCTCCTGTCCCCAGCCTGATGTTACTTGAACATGTATTACCTGGGTCATTATCAGGGCTTCATCCCTCTACACCACAGAGTCTTTGTGTTGTCTGTTAGTGCTTTGTGCAATGAAGACTGCAGGTATACTGTTAGTAGATGTATGCAAGCTTCAGGCAGCAGCCCAGCTTCCTCTGTTTCAGCTGTAGTGAAACCTTCTTATAGGTTCATAGGTTGGTACTAGGCTATCAGCCCTAAGGCCTATACAAGTACATGAGATGGTAATTCTGTGGCTGGTAACTTCTATGTCCAAAATAGCAGTCTGGGTTAAAGTAAACTGGAATTTCTCAGCTTTTATCAATAGTTTAAAGTATCTGCAAGCACTGAAAACACTGTTCTCAAATTATTGAAGCTGCAGCAATGTTACAAATCCAGCTTGGATGCTGCTGTGAAAGTATGGGTAAAACTAATCCAATAGTATTTTCAGAATGCAAATAATTTATTTATTTAATAGAAATCTGTGTGTGTGTGTGTGTGTGTGTGTGTGTGTGTGTGTGTGTGTGTGTGTGTGTGTGTGTGTGTGTGTGCGTGTGCAACACAGGAAATTCAGTAGTGGAAGACCATGTACTAATAATAAATTTCAACAATTTCATAATTAAATTTAAACAATTTCATAATATACTGCATATGTTGACAACTGAAACTACAATGCTACATCCATGTGATTTACAAACACATTTGTGTGGGTGAAGAGCTACACATGATCAAGGGTTCGTTTTTAAACTGTCCATACTTCATGGAATGGGGCTAAATGTCATTACTTATAAATGCAATGACATTTGATTGAAATAAATACCTTAACTGGTTCAACCCAGTAGGCACAAGCCTCTTTTCAGGGCTGAGCCTTGAGTGATGTCTGATTAAAGGACTTGCACACAGTAAATCAGTAGTAAAATGAAGGCTAAAGGATTCAAGCCCTAGGCTATGGGATGAAGCTCATTGGTATCTCATAACTTTAATCATCCTAATCCTGATCTTACAATGCATGAAATACATAGGCTGCATGGTCAGCTGATTTATAATGGCCTGTCTGTAACTTACTAACTTCATACTACTAGTAAGACCAGAGCTCATTTATTCCATACCAAGCACAATTATTTTCCCTCACCTAACTGGAGTAGAGTAAAAGTCCAGTTACTGATTCTTCTGAACATAAACCTATTGGCCTGCACTACAAAGTCAGTGGAGTCAGCTCCTAAGTTTTATTCCATTTTTACACACCCAGAATAAGTACTACTGATACAATTTTGAATATCCATCTCTGCTCCCAGGGAGCCTGGAATGAAGTAGAAACCCAAATATCGTGTGAAGGTTTGGATTACCTCCTTAACAGCCTGGACACTAAAATAGTATTATTAGACTAACTTTATACCTTTGGGAAGCATTCAAGAATGTATGCCTAAAACTGACAGCTGGATGCTGGCAGTAACCCTACTCAGAACTAGATGCTGGCAGTAACCGTAGATGCTGGCTGTAACCGTAGATGCTGGTAGTAACCATACTCAGAACTAGATGCTGACAGTAACTGTACTCAGAACTAAATGCTGGCAGTAACCCTACTCAGAACTAAATGCTGGCAGTAACCCTACTCAGAACTAGATGCTGGCAGTAACCGTAGATGCTGGCTGTAACCGTAGATGCTGGTAGTAACCATACTCAGAACTAGATGCTGACAGTAACTGTACTCAGAACTAAATGCTGGCAGTAACCATACTCAGAACTAGAGCTGGCAGTAACTGTACTCAGAAGTAGATGCTGGCAGTAACTGTACTCAGAACTAGATGCTGGCAGTAACCGTAGATGCTGGCAGTAACCGTAGATGCTGGCTGTAACCGTAGATGCTGGTAGTAACCATACTCAGAACTAGATGCTGACAGTAACTGTACTCAGAACTAAATGCTGGCAGTAACCGTACTCAGAACTAGAGCTGGCAGTAACTCAGATTTAGGGCCCAGATGGTATCCAATGCTCAGCTTGAACTCATACATGAAGTTACATCAATCAGTTTTAGTACAACTGAGGAGCTTTGCTTAATCCCAAGTAGCATGTGTCTGCTTTTTCCGGGTTATCTGTTTTACATACCTCTCAAAATATGTATAAAGACTTTGCTTGGGCATGTGCTATTAGGGTCATTCTATGCTAATAACAACCAGAGTTTTTATAGACCTATCTATGCCACCCAACCCAGTTCTGTCCACAAGTACTCTGTATGCCTATATGCTGGTGTATGTTGATAAGGCGGTAGCTAAGGATTGTTTGGGGAGGGGGTATGTTAATTGGGGATTCATTTGCTTACTGTCAATCTCTGTCCATCAGAGAATGGGGATCAGACCAGGGGTAAATTTGTGATTTCCCATCCAATGATCAAGATTTTGTTTAAATAGGGTGAGTGATGGATTCTGCTTCAGGTGGATAGAAGTTTATTCCATAGTGCAGGGATCATTTAAGGCACATATTGGTCTCTCCAGCATTGCAAGTGCCTAGTTAGGTACTTACCAAATGGGACATTGTAGTTGATGGGTCTGATAAAGGCTGAGTAGAATACTACTATAACTTCTTTGAACCTGGATGTCATACCCTTGCCTATGAGTAGGGAGACACAGAATGATCTTCTTATTATTTGGCTACACGTTGGTTAAAGGCGGGATTGCTGTCCATGTATGTTCCCAGATTCATTTAAGGGTGTTTTATTGATACAGTAATTAACTTGGTTAGTTGATTTCCCAAAGGGCACTGTAATTAATTTCTTTGATTTTAATTTTAATTCGTGGCTTTAGCAACAGTTGTTTGTTTGCTTTAGACCCTTTTTTAGGATGCTGGTGCCATGGGGGAAATGTATGATAGCTCTCATTTTATAGTCATCTGCATACTTAGTGAGCCAAAGACCTTTGACATTGGGCTTGACTTCCGAGAAGTAGATGCCAAACAGGAGCAGGCCCAACATGGAGCCCTGGGATGCTCTACTGGTGACTAGTCACCTAGTGGAAATGGTTTCACTGATCCTGACTTTCTGGGTCCTGTCTGATAGCCAGCCAACAATCCAATGAATTATGTAGGAATTTATGCCTAGTTATGAGAGTTTGTCAATAATAAGTGAGCAGAGTATTGTAGCAAATACCTTTTCCAGGTGAAGGTAGACAATAAGCACTGTTTTCCTCTTATCCTTAGCCTTGGTGACCCTCTTGAAAAAGTCCACCAGGTTGAGTAGGCAAGACCTTTGCTTAATAATGCCAAGCTGGGATGGGTCCAGTATCAATAGGTTACCAATGCCTTGTTGATCATTTCCATGATAATTCATTCCATGGTTTTGCATATTAGATTTGTCAGACTAATGGGTCTATAATTCTTGGAGTCCTTTGATGGTCCACCCTTATGAAGCGGTCTGACCATGGTGGATCTCCATTCATCTGACACATAACCTGTTTTGAGGCTGTAGTGGAAGAGTGCCTCAAGTGGTCTTACTAGGTCATATTTTAAGTTATTTAAGAGGCAACCAGGGATATTTTGGGGGCCAAGTGAAACAGTGATTTGGCCTTAGCAAGAACTGCCTGGACCTGATTTCTGTTGATGGTTGGGAGAGATATGCTAGAAGGGATTTCACAGGGGGTAGGAAGGAGTATGGGTGAAGTTAGAGCTAAATTTATCAGCGAGTATATTTACTATGCCACCCTGGTCAGGGAAGGTTGTGTCATTTATGACCAGTTCAGCACATGGATGAGTGTTACCTTTAAGGTTCCTGAGACTGGGAAGCTAACTTGACCTCATAATTGGTCTTGTTGGACTTTATTAGACCTCTTAATTTAAATCAGATGGTCAAGATCAGGATTTACAAATGCCAGAGTCAGGTTTTAAAAAGCAGAATCATGCCCAACATATTTTGAGAAATAAGGCTTTCTGCTGTTTATGAAAGGGGGGGGGGGCAAAGAGCTCAATGCTTCTCTCCCACAAGTGTAGATACTGCTAGAAGTCCGTTTGTTTAAAACTCAACCTGGACTGGAGATGGGAGTAGGTAACCATAGTCATTACACTGGTTGCAAACTGTTATAAGTTCAATAATGTAATCACTCCTTTATCAGGCCATAAATAGTTTAAATTCCTCTGTGCTTACTTGGATGGTTCTACAGCAGAAGTATAGTAACATGATGGTTTACTGATGAGACCTCTGCTTCAAAGATTCAGTATTCTGAAATTAATTCTGAGCACTGCTCATTGTCTGAGTGGCGTTTTGTATGTGTTCTCCCATCTTCTCTTTTTTTCACTTCTTAAAACATGCTTATTGATTGGCTATACTTAATTCTGTCCCCCATCTCTGTGTGTATACACACACACACACACACACACACACACACACACACACACACACACACACACACACACACACACACACACACACACACACGCATACACATTGCCCTACGGACGAGTTCTGTTACTCATTTAACAAATTATAAATTGATCAGTCAGTCAAGCAATCAGTCAGTCAAGCTTCCTCAAAGATATTTGGTCCCAGAGACTTCAGCCATGCTTCCCAAGTGTCTGTGGGAAGTAACTAGAGCACAACAGTTCCTTGGGGTAGAAAGTATTTTGTATGACATCCCAGAACTCTAATGAAGGTAGTGTTCAAATGTCTGTCCTGTGTCCTGCAGACACTCTTTTGAAGTGAACTCAGATACCAGCAATGGGGTAAATACCTGTGCATATGTTATTTGCTTACTGAATCCCTCCCAGCCATCTTTTCACGCATTTACTAAGATGCGCATCCTCCCTCCCTTCTTTCCTTCCTTTTTTTCCTTCTCTCAAAATCCCAGATAAAGTCATATGCTTCCTGTCATGTACATGATGGTGGTATCATTAGGTGTTGAGATATTTATAAGATCTTTGGACATGACAGCATTTAAAAATATTGATTCCACACAGGGTGGATAGATACAACCTCCACCAAACATGAGCCTGGATCATCAGTGACACACAAGTATCAGAGTATAGATGTGGAATTCTGTGAGATGATACATAGAGAAAAATCTCCAGGTATTCAGGTGAGCCATAATTCTTTTTCCATGTTTGACTGAGTATCAGGGATTTTGAATGACTTGGAAAGAAATCTTTCTCTATCTTGGTCACATTCCCATTCATCCCAGAAAGAGAAGAAAACTTATTTAGTAATTCCAGACATGTTGTACAGCTGCTTATTGGTATCTTTACCACTAAAGGGCAGTCATTTGCAAAAATTAGCAGCTACACTTCATCACCCAGATAGGCCCACCCTTAATTACGTTCTTTAGTCATCCACTTAAACTGGGCTTCATTGACTATCAAAAACAATAAAGAAGACGGGGGCATCCTTAACTTTTACCTTCTCTAAAAAAAAGAAAGAAGCAGAGATTTTAGAACTGAATAGGACCTGGGCCCTGAGCAGGAATATAGTAACTGGAGTCCTGTAATAAATTCATAGCTAAATTGTGTTTGTAAACCCCTGCTGTAAATGTAGTACCAGAAAGATTGTAAATAGTTTAACGATTCTGAATTTTTGTAAATCATATTATAATGGTATAACATGGTTAATATTTTGGTTTCTTACCTTCCATCCATACAGAACCTCTTTTTCCAATTTTTGCACATGAGGCTGGGATGTCACTTCAACAATGACAATCGGTTCTGCTTTTGTACCTTCTTATCCATTAAATATGGAAACTAGCAATCTTAATCCCCCGCATTCAGCAAGCCCTGCATGGTGTGCAGGACTAGTGCAGGAGCTCCAGCAGTCAATATGTCTGCCATGCGATCCAGGAATAGGCTGTAGGGATGTGCACGAGCGCTCCTGCAATAGTCCTGCACGGACTCATTTCCTGTATGCAAATTGACCCATTTGCAGAAGAAATCCATGCAAATGAGGTGAATTTGCGATCTAGGAAGCTGGAAGCAGGCCATGCAGGACTAGTGTAATCTGCAGCCAGTAACAGAGTACATTTCTGCAAACTACAAAACAGAGCCATGACAGCTCCAAATAAAGGGGGGATATTATGAAGAAAGCATGCCAATGGCATGGAAAACAGTTGTCAAAATAAAAAAATCAACTTTTATTTTTTTTAGCCGATCTCAGCTGTTTAAGCATAGGGCAGCAGCGTGCAAATGGGATAGGGCGAAAAATAAGACAAAAAAACTAAAATAAGCATTCTAACCAAAATCACTATTTTGCCATTATACTCAATGGCAGGCAGAAGACAACATGGCCAGTGAATAGTGGATGCTAAGAGAGGATGCTCAGTGTGGGATCTGTAACTATGCATCAGCAGGCAATCCTATGCAATTGAGGGGAATGATACTGAATCCCAGATTTCCCCTGCATGCTAGTCAGCACACATCAGTGTAAGAGCAGGAGTAGCTTGGTGCAAGCCTAGGAGTTAGCTGACATCATAGGGGGTGTGTCAGGCATATTGTAAGCGGATTGGAGCCCTGTGTCTCGGGTTTGCCCTTAGCTTAGCAGAGCTAAGCAAGGGGGTGTGTCTGAGGCTGCCTAGCACTCTTTACATTGCCTAGGCAGGTGTGCGTGCCGCACACGGGGTTTTAAAGGAAAAAAAAAAAAAAAGTAAACCAGGAAATAGCAGCTCTGTGCACATTTGAGCACTGTGTTTGCGCGGCGCTCCCCTGGGCTTAAACAGGAAGGCAATGGGAAGGGAAAACAGCAGTAGGAAGGTAATCTAGGAGAACTAGCATAGCTGGCAGGTGAAATGCATCAGAATCAACCAATTACACAGGCAACAGACCAGCCCAGCCCAGAACACTACTATAAACTATGCAAACATCTTTCCCTCTGTTTTTTCCCACATACTCTACACCACCGGTGTATATAAGCAGGGAACTTTTAAAAAACAAAAGCAACAAAATGATAGGGGCTGCAATAGCTATCATGCAACAACATGTGGAAGAGGCTGAGGGTGGTGAGGATGTGAATGCTGTCGACCAACCCACAGTGAGGAGATGGAGAAGAGTGTACAGACCCAGGGTGACCTACCAGGGGCTACATGAGCTGGAGATAGTTGAGCGCTGTAGGGTGGACAGGGACCTCCTGCAGCAAATTATTGAGCTGTGCCGGCCACGCCTCACACACAGAACTAACAGAGGGGAACCCATCCCAGTGGATACCAAGGTATGTGTAGGCCTAAGAATACTAGCTACAGGTACCTTCCAAAGTCCATGGCCAATGGCCAATTGATAAAATATGCAAATTCATGAATCAAATAAAGAATTTTTCAGAGCAAATTGTTGAAATTGATGGACATGTTAATTGAAAGAGGGTATCCTTAGGATACTTTGCAAAAAATAAGTAAGGAAGTTGAGGAGAAAAGAAACACTGTGTTTAAACCTATACTAAAACGAGGGCTGTTGAAGGACAGAACAAACAACATTCAGGATGTGAATGCAGATAAGACAAGGACCATGGTATTACCCTTTAATGATGTTGCTTTTGAAGTGAGGACCATTATTCAGGAGACGTGGCAAAGTGTTTTCACCAATGAATTGACAGTAACCACAGGTAGCAAGCCTGATTTTATTTATAGTAGGGGTAAAAATTTAAAAGAGCTAATGGAAATTGACACTGGCGTGAACATCTACAAAATTTCTAAGATGAGTAAATGTGGTCTATGTAGTACTTGTAAATTTATCAATAACAGGCCTTACGTTGCAGTATACAATTACGGGAGGTTTATCAGATGCCCTGGATTTTGTAACTGCAACACTAGGATGGTTGTATACATCGCCACCTGTATAAGTTGTCATACATTCTATGTAGGAAAAACTATCAGGAAGTTAAGAACTAAGATTTTAGAGCACATTAGTGACATTAGAAACAAAAAGACTGTTAGTGCCCTTTTCACACATAGTTAGAGATATTCATTTTAAAAAGTTTTTATTTTTTGTTATTGACCGGGTCCCACATAATGAGAAAGGAGGGGATGACAAGACTCTTTTGGAAGCAAAAGAATGTCTATGGTAATTGAGACTGGATGCATCCAGGGCACCCAGAATCAATTAACATATTTCAGTTTCCAGTATTTTGAAATTTAAATCACATTGTATTTGATTTCATTGTAAATAATTTTATATGTATAAATAGAAATGTATTTATAGTATTTTTGTAACTCATATCTTTAGGGTTTTATACAATTTTCACAGCATTTTTAATGTTTCTTTATTTGATTCATGAATTTGCATATTTTATCAATTGGCTTTTTTGATTGGTCTAGGCCAATGGGGATGGTTTTAAAATGTGTATCTATGAAGTTACTTGAAAAAGCACCTACACTCTGATGATGCCTAAAATTGTGATTGGGTGAAAGCACTAAGTGTATTTACTTCATGTTGTTTGGCTTCAAATAAACGGTTCAACTTTCGTGGAGCTGGTCGGTTTTGTTTTATCAGTAAGACCTGTAGTACACTGATATGCCTGTAGTCAGCATGATAGGCTAGAAAACAGAATGAAATGGAGTACCTGACATACCAGTGCAGTCATAGCAAATGTGTGCAAGTATCAGGTGTGCCCCCCAATCCTGTGTAGCAATGTAGAAACAGGTGTGCCCCCCATATCCTATGTAGACATGTAGTAACAGTCAGGTGTGCCCCCCAATCCTATGTAGACATGTAGTAACAGTCAGGTGTGCCCCCAATCCTATGTAGAAATGTAGTAACAGTCAGGTGTGCCCCCCAATCCTGTAAAGCAATGTAGAAAAAGTCAGGTGTGCCCCCCCATATCCTATGTAGCCATGTAGTAACAGTCAGGTGTGCCCCCCCCAATCCTATGTAGACATGTAGTAACAGTCAGGTGTGCCCCCCCAATCCTATGTAGAAATGTAGTAATAGTCAGGTGTGCCCCCCATATCCTATGTAGACATGTAGTAACAGTCAGGTGTGCCCCCCCCCAGTCCTGTGTAGCAATGCTGAAACAGTCAGGTGTGCCCCCCATATCCTATGTTGACATGTAGTAACAGCCAGGTGTGTCCCCCCAGTCCTATGTAGAAATGTAGTAACAGTCAGGTGTGCCCCCCAGTCCTGTGTAGCAATGTAGAAACAGTCAGGTGTGCCCCTCATATCCTACGTAGACATGTAGTAACAGTCAAGTGTGCCACCCAATCCTATCTAGATATTTAGTAACAGTCAGGTGTGCCCCCCCAATCCTATGTAGAAATGCAGTAACAGTCAGGTGTGCCCCCCCCAATCCTATGTAGAAATGTAGTAAAAGTCAGGTGTGCCCCCCATTCCTGTGTAGCAATGTAGAAACAGTCAGGTGTGCCCCCTCACATCCTATGTAGACATGTAGTAACAGTCAGGTGTGCCCCCCCAATCCTATGTAGACATGTAGTAACAGTCAGGTGTGCCCACCCCCTCCTATGTAGAAATGTAGTAACATGTACGTGTAGGTATAATATCAGTGGAGCACAAATGCCCAGAGGTGGCCAAGGTAGCAGGATAGATTGTAGCATTTGTACAATATGCAGGCATGTGTGTGTTAAGTTGGTGTGTGTTTCATATTGTGTGAGAATGGTCAGTATGTATGCATGTTGAGGTTTGACCTGGTGGCCATTGCCCACTACTGCTGATGACAGGGCCAAATCCTCACAACTGCAGTGACAAAGACAATTCCCACCAGTATAACACATGCTAGCAGTAAGCCATTGTAAACGCATGGTGGTAATATGTGTCACCATCTGAAAGACTGACATGTCATGGCTGTTGGGCTAGATATACAAGCAGTACACAAGGAAAAGTACCCCAGACATACAGTATATAATGTGTAACTGTGAAATGGACACACCCTTGGAACTGTACATACAGGTATGCATCACATTATCTGGGCCTGTAGTAGGAAATACCAGTGTCATCTGCCCGAACACTTGCAGATCACAAAGGTGATAGGACTGATGTAATAAAATTTACCTTCAACTAAAAGCAAATACACCACAAAGGCTTTTGAGCATAGTGAAGGAAAGAAAAGGTATAGAAAGGGGGCTGGTGGGTGGATAACCCAGACTGCAACAGTGAATACACTCGAATATCTACATTTATAGTAAGTGTACACAACTGTACTATGTTCTTCATGTTTCACTGTTGCAGTCATTACATTTGGGTAGAATCCCAAATCTATGGATGGGAGGATGGAAAAACAGCATTAGGAGCAGCTATAAGGCCCTGCAGGACTGCAGTGGCAAAGCCTGCCTTGGATTTTTTAAAGAGAGGTAAATGGTAATGCTTTGTGAATGTATGAACTGAGCTCCAAGTAGCAGTTTCTAGAATTTCTCTGGTAGGGACCCCTCTGAGGAAAGCTGCTGAAATAGAGGCAGCCCTAGTGGAATGGGATCTGATCCCCTTGGGCACAGGTTTACCATGGTGCAAGTAGCAGAAACGAATGCAATGGCTTATCCATTTAGAAATAGTTTGCTTTGATATAACCTTCCCCTCTGATCCTGCAGCAAATGCCACCAGTAGTTGCTCAGACTTTCTTAGAGATTTTGTCCTATTTAAGTAAAATCTTAGTTGTCTGTGTACATCCAATGAATGCAGAATCCGCTCACTCTTGTTCTGCGGATTTGGGAAAAAAGTTGGCAGGTGAATGGTCTAGTTAAGAGCCACACTGGATACCACCTTAGGCATAAAAGAAGGATTGGTCCTGAGGGCCACCCTGTCTGGGTAAAATATAATGAAAGGCTCCACTGCCATGAGAGCCTGCAGTTCTGAAACCCTTCTAGCTGAAGTGACTGCCAAAAGAAAGGCTGTCTTCCAAGAAAGAAATTTTATATCTTCAGTAGCTGCTGGTTCAAAAGGAGGTAGGGTGAGTTTTTCCAGCACAAAATTGAGGTCCCATGCAGGAGTTGGCGCTCTCCTGGGAGGCCTTAATTTTTTGGCCCCTCTGAGGTACTGTTTTAGCAGGGAATGAGAAAAGAGGGGAGGCTCTGTGTTGAAATGAGCCGAGATGGCAGAGGCATGGGTTTTTATTGAAGAAAAAGATAGGCCCTTGTGAAGCATCTCAGTTAAGTATTGCAAAATCTGAGGAATATTGGGCTTTGCTGTGTCTATTCCTTGTGCTTGGTTCCAAGCACAGAATCTCTTCCCTTTATCAGCATAAGATTTTCTAGTACTAGGCCTTCTAGGCTTCAAAATGACATCCATCGCAGGTTTAGTGAGAGATGTGGTTGGTGAAATCAGTTGATTAGCCATGCTGCAAGATTCAGAGTTTGGAGCTGAGTGTGCAGAATTTGATAGTTCTGCTGAGACAATATATGAGGTGTTTGAGGCAAGTACCATGGAGGAAGGAGTGACATATTCTTTAGAAGCGGGTACCAGTGTTGGCGAGGCCAATCATTTTTGGTTTTTCCTGTCAGACTTTTAGTAAGACCTTAGAGAGTAGAGGCAGAGGAGGAAAGGCATAGACTGATAGGTTTTTCCAGCTGAAGGATAGATCATCCACTTTCCATGCTTTTTTGTGATGAGTTCTTGTGCAGAATTTGTCCAACTGATAGTTTTGGGGAGAGGCAAATAGATCTATGTCTGGGCTCCCCCATTTTTGTGTTAACATGCTGAAGATTTGTGGATTCAGTTTCCATTTGTGCGGGTCCATAAGATTTCTGCTTAGGTCATCTGCCAGAGTATTTTGCTTTCCTGGCAGGAATTGAGCTTGAAGATGTATTTGGTAAGTCAAGGCTGTGTTCCACAAGGCCATGGCCAGTCTGCAAAGGGGGTAAGAGTGGGTACCCCCCCTGCTTGTTTATGTACCACATAACTGTGGTGTTGTCCATTTTTATCAGTAGTTGTCCTGGATGAAGGAAGTCCTTGAAGGCTGTCAGAACATTCTGTGCAGCCAGCATTTATTTCTGGTTGATGTGTAGATGCATTTGGTTTGGGCTCCATTTGCCCTGAATGCATCTCCCTGCCATATGGTCCCCCTCCCCAAGCATAGTCTGATGCATTTGTAGTTAGGGTTTGGATGGCAGGGGGTAGAGTGAATGACAGTCCCTTGTTTTGGTGACATGCCTCTGCCCACCAAAGAAACTCCTGTTGCAGGCAGGGAATGAGAGGAATCATTTCCAGGCTGTAACAATGTTGACTCCATAAGCTTTTTAGGTACCATTGAAGTTTCATCATATGCAGTCTCACACATGGAATTAGTAGAATGCAGGATGCCATGAACCCCAAAGCCTGCAGAATTTGTCTTGCCAGATAGCTGGGTTTTTGTTGCCACTTGTTTGAAGTATGTTGTCAATTGAATTTGTTTGTCTGGCATGAGGTAAGCCATCTGGGCAGTTGTAGTCAAGCTTGCACCCAGGAATGTAATTATTTGAGAGGGTAGCAGTTGTGATTTCTTTTCATTTATGGTGTACCCTAGGCATACTAGAAGCCTTTTTACAAATGCCGGATGTTGAAGAAGAGTGTCCTTGTCCTCTGCCTGAATGAGACAATCGTCCAGATATGGATAAATTTGAATGTTTCTTTGTCTGAAAAATGCAATTACTGGTGCCAGGCACTTTGTAAAGATCCTGAGCACAGTAGATAAGCCAAAGGGCAGTGCAGAGAATTGGTAATGCAAAAAGCCTGCTTTGAAGTGGAGGTATCTTCTGCAAGATTCCCTTATTGGGATATGCAGGTATGCCTCTTTTAAGTCTAGAGTTACCAACCAGGCATTCTTGCTTAGCATAGGCAGCAGCTGTTGTAAAGTCAGCATTTTGAATTTTGGAATGTCCAGGAATGTATATAGGATTGATAAGTCCAGAATTGGACACCATGATTTGTCTTTTCTGGGTACCAGGAAAAGTCTTGAATAAAATCCTTGTCCTTTTTCCTTTTCTGGCACTGGTTGAATAGCCCCCATATCCATGAGGGACATGACTTGTTTCTGGGCCTCTGCCCAATGGTTTGGTGACAAATCTGGCCATCCATTTGGAATTGGCAATGTGTGGAAATGGAATCTGTACCCCTGGGATACTATGTTTCATATCCATTTGTATTGGGTAATTAAATGCCAGTTTTGAGCATGAAGTGCTAGTTTTCCCCCCAAGGGAGCTGCCAAAAGATAAGTGCTTGGAGATGGCAGAGGAAAGTCATTGAGACTGTTTACTATAGGGTTGTGCTTTGTTACCTTCTGATTTGGAGGTGAAGGCACCCCATTGCTTTGACCTGTAAGATCCTTGTGATTGAAATATGGAGCCTTTGGAGCATCTGGGTTTACCTGAGTGGCTCTGTTGGACACAGGAAAAGACCAATTCTTAGTAGACCAGTGTCTACTGAACCTGGGTGGCTGCACTTGCAAGAAATCTTTTACAGTTTGCATAGATTTAGCTTTGTCTTCCATTTTCTTTAAAACCTCTTCTGCCTTATTACCAAACAGACTGTCCTGCTGTAAAGAGGCATCCAACAATTTAGCTTTAACATGATCAGGCAGATTTTGTTCCTTGAGCCTGGCATGCCTTCTTATCACAGATCCAGTTATGTCGGCCCTGCAAGAGGCCTCCAATGAATCAAAACTACATTGCAAAGTATGCTTTCCAACCTGTTATGCTGAATGTAATAAATCCTGTAACTCTTTATTTTCCACACAATCAGAAATCAACATAATTTTCTGTTTCAGTAAGCACATAACATGCTGTTGATATTTAAGCATATGAAACTGGCAGTTTAAAGCCCTGATTGCCAAGGTTGCAGACGTATAAACCTTCTTTCCCCATCTATCCAGTGCCCTGGACTCTCTATCAGAATGGGTAGGATTTTTGGCTGTAGAAGCCTTAACACCCTTGGGACCCTGAGAAATAGTTTCAGGGTCAGCAGCAGGATTTTTGAAAAGAAATTTAAGGGAGTCAGGAACTCTGTAATATCTGTCTGGCTTACTAGGAGCCGGAGGCAGGGAATCAGGAGCCATACTTGATTCCGAGAACACATCAACAATGTCTAATACAGGAGGTATTGCCAAAGGCCTATACTGAGGAAGAAGAAGAAAATCTCTAAGCCTCTTTTTAGATTCTGAGAAGTCCTGTATCTCCCAGTAAAAATGTTCCCTTAAAGTATACAAAGTCTCTCCAAAAGAGTAATCCTCAGGAGAAGAAGCAGAAGGGATGGATTCCTCTGCATCAGAGTCCTCATAAGGTGGAATAGAAAATTCCTGATCAGAAGAGGAATCAAAAGAAATGGAAACCTGAAGATTCATAATCAGTGCCTTGCCTCTTAGCGGGAGGGGTGGGGGTTGGGAACCCCTGATCAAGGTAATTAAATCCTCAGCCATTTTGGTCATTTGTTTTTTAGGCATAGGGGCCTGAGCACATGACTCATGCGTCATTTTTTTAGACATAGAAGTTGGTTTTGGCCTTGTTTTTGATGATGGCATTGGTTTAATATACAAATGTCGAGGCCTGAAAACACCCTCAAAAGCTAGTGCCTGCTCAGCGGCTCTGGACCCATCCAAGGGAGAGACATCCGTGGGTTCAATACTTGCAGAATCTCACAGCATACTGGACTCTGAATGGGTCTCGGTAGAGGCCTGCGACTCAAAAGTAGAAGGCATCAGGGGCTGGGAAAGCACCTCACTGAGTACCGGCGAAACTGGCGACTGGTTTAGGAGAAGCTTCGTCATCAGTTTTGGACCTCGACGGTCTGTCTCTGTCTTTTTCTTTGTGTTTTTTGTGTACTCCGGTAGTCGGATTGCTGACCAATGACATTTCAGGATAGTTAAATCTTGAGCCAAAATATTTAGAAGCAAAAATATACCAATGCTTAATATTGCATTGGTTAAATTTAGCACAGAACCAACAGCAAGGCACTTTGTGATCGGGGCCTAGGCAAGCAAAACAGTACAAATGAAAATCCTTATGAGGTATTTGCTTCCCACAAGTAATGCAATTATTAACTTTTACTGACATTGGTAAGGAGCAAGAAAAAGTTTCCCCAATGGGGTACTTAGCTTTAGTTTGAAGACTTCGTTCTGAAACTCGAAAATGAAAATTTCAGGAGTTGGCCAACCGGCACTTGTGAACTGCTTCTGCTTCGGGCAGCGCACGGCAATAATGACTAATTAAAATGGCGTCGGCTGCATGTTTTATACCCCTAATGACCTGAAATCATGGAAGAGGAGACAGCAACCAACGTAGGACCCAAGACTTTGTTATTCAGGCCGTCTGAGGGCAACCTACCAGCAGATTACCCAAATGTAATGACTGCAACAGTGAAACATGAAGAACATCTGCCCATACACCACAATAGGGGTAATGTCCTGACTTATGGCCACTGCCTCTGGGTAACCTGTGTGAATCTGTACAGCTGTGAGGTATTGCCACTGCAAGATAAGGCCATACTGTCATGTTGATAGATGTACAAGTATGGGATCCTCTGCCAGCACTGTATCAAGGTGGTGAACTGGATACACAGACCCATCAGCAAGTGTCTGCAGCTCCCCCTCCAGAATGGCATAACTTTCCATGAATATGTAGGCGTTTGCACACAATACCAGACACAGGTGCATTCACCCTTGTTCCCCAGGACATCACTGTGAGCAAGAATGTCCACCTGACAGTACCTGAGGACATAAAACATCACAGTGTATAACAGTACACATGTCTGAATACCTCTGCTAACACCAGTACTATGTAGCAGAAGCAGCACAGACACAATCACCTACAGTACACACTATCCCTTGCACAGTTTGACCCCATATTGCCAAATGATCTACAGATACCCTACAGAAACAGTTTGCTACCTGTAGGTGTACAACACAAAGGTCTGCACTGGAGTACAAACTACCTGGAATGGATGCACACATTCAGTACAGAAGGACATACTGGGCATGCTCACAAACTTAGAGAAATAAAGGCAATGTCAGACAACAACATACTGAAAGGTCATACTGGGCCCATGTCTGCAAACAACAGTGGACCATACATATCTGACAGTTTCAGATGTTAGTGCATACACTCCTCAGTAATAACCCATCATGCTTTACACACACACATTGGTTAGGAATACAGACATATATCCAAGGACAAAACACTATAATATGCCAAATGTAGACATACATAGATGTGTGGAAGATAGTGACTGCGACAAAGAACCATCCATCATGAGGCCTGTCCCACCCAGCACACAGCCAAATGGCTACAACCACATGATATGTAAATGTCACTCACTATAGAAATTAGCCACTGGTGTCCGTTAGCATTACAGACTATGTGGTGCAAGTGATAGCTATGCAACATGACTGTACAAGGCAGTAGTCATCTAGCAACTGTATACATGTACCTGTGGAATATAACCCTGTGTGTGCTTGCATGTGGTCTGGTAACCTCTAGATGAATGGGTTATGGCCCATGCACACACACTGCCCTCCCCATAGCCCTACTATGACAAGCCTGCTAATGTTATCCAGTTTGAAATACACCTTTGGGAATGGAGTAGTCCAGTAATCTCTGTGGTGCATCCTCAAACTGTGTAATGCTGTAATGTGATAAACTAGTTATGTAGGAGTTCTAATCTCAGACTTGGCCATTTTGTGTGTGTGTGTGTGTGTGTGTGTGTGTGTGTGTGTGTGTGTGTGTGTGTGTGTGTGTGTGTGTGTCTGTCTGTCTGTCTGTCTGTGTAGGAGCAATACTTTTTAGGCTAGTCACACTCACTACAATTCAAATGCCCTATTTTGGCAAGCCTGCTGATGTCATTCACTGTGAAATGCACCTGTGGGAAAGGTGTAGCCTAGTAATCTCCGTGGTGCATCCTATAACTGTGTAATGCTGTAGTGTGATAAACTAGTTAGGTAGTAAATCTAATCCAAAACATGGCAACTGTGTGTGTGTGTGTGTGTGTGTGTGTGTGTGTGTGTGTGTGTGTGTGTGTGTGTGTGTGTGTGTGTGTGTGTGTGTGTGTGTAAGGAGCAAAGGGAGCAATGCTTTTTAGGCTAGTCACACTCACTACAATTCAAATGCCCTACTTTGGCAAGCCTGTTGATGTCATTCACTGTGAAATACACCTTTGGAAAAGGTGTAGCCCAGTAATCTCTGTGGCATGTCCTATGACTGCCTAATGCTGTAGTATGATAAACTAGTCAGGTAGGAGTTCTAATCCCAGACATTGCAACTGTTTGTGTGTGTCTCTGTCTGCGTAGTGAGTAATGCTTTTTAGGCTAGTCGCACTCACTACAATTCAAATGCCCTACTTTGGCAAGCCTGCTGATGTCATTCACTGTGAAATACACGTTTGGAAAAGTGTAGCCCAGTCATCTCATGACTGTGTAATGCTGTAGTGTGATAAACTAGTGAAGTTGGAGTTCTAATCCCAGACATAGCAACTGTGTGTGTGTGTATTTGTGTGTGTCTCTATCTGTGTAGGGAGCAATGCTTTTTAGGCTAGTCCAACTCATTACAATTCAAATGCCCTACTTTGGCAAGCCTGCTGATGTCATTCACTGTGAAATACACCTTTGGGAAAGGTGTAGCCCAATAATCTCTGTGGCACATCCTATAATTGCATAATACTGTAGTGTAATAAACTAGTTAGATAGGACTTCTAATCTCAGACATGGCAGCAGTGTGTGTGTGTCTCTGTCTGTGTAGGGAGCAATGCTTTTTAGGTTAGTCACACTCACTACAATACAAATGCCCTACTTTGGTGAGGCTGCTGATTTCATTCTCTGTGAAATACACCTTTGGGAAATGTGTAGCCCAGTAATCTCCGTGGTGTATTCTGTAACAGCGTAACGCTGTAGTGTGATATAGTATTTTGGTAGGGGTTCTATTCCCACACATGGCAATTGTGCATGTTTATATGTGTGATACTTTGTCTGTGTAGGGAACAATCCTTTTTAGACTAGTCACACTCACTACAAATCAAATGTCCTACTTTGGCAAGCCTGCTGATGTCAGACACTGTGAAATACATCTTTGAGAAAGGTGTAGCCCAGTATTCTCTGTGGTGCATCCTATAACTGTGTAATGCTGTAGTGTGATAAACTAGTTAGGTAGGAGTTCTAATCCCAGACATGGCAAGTGTGTGTGTGTGTGTGTGTGTGTGTGTGTGTGTGTGTGTGTGTGTGTGTGTGTGTGTGTGTGTGTGTGTCTGTGTAGGGAGCAATGCTTTTTAGACTAGTCACAGTCACTACAATTTAAATGCCCTACTTTGGCAAGGCTGCTGATGTCATTCATTACGAAATACACCTTTTGGAAAGGTGTAGCCCAGTAATCTTCATGGCGTGTCCTATAACTGTGTAATGTGGTAGTGTGATAAACTGGTTAGATAGGAGTTCTAATCCCAAACATGGCAACTGTGTGTGTTTGTGTGTCTCTGTCTGCGTAGGGAGCAATGCTTTTTATGCTAGTCACACTCACTACAATTTAAATGCCCTACTTTGGAAAGGCTGCTGATGTCATTCACTGTGAAATACACCTTTTGGAAAGGTGTAGCCCAGTAATCTCCATGGCATGCTCTATAACTGTGTAATGCTGTAGTGTGATACAGTAGTTAGGTAGGAGTTCTAATCCCAGCCATGGCAACTGTGTGTCTCTGTGTAGGGAGCAATTTTTAGGCTAGTCACACTCAGTACAATACAAATGCTGTACTTTGGCAAGTCTACTGATGTCAGTCACTGTGAAATACACATTTAGAAAAGGTGTAGCCCAGTAATCTCTGTGGTGTGTCCTATAACAGCGTAATGCTGTAGTGTGACAGTATTTTGATAGGGGATCTATTCCTACACATGGCAAGTGTGGCTGTTTGTGTTACTTTGTCAGTGTAGTGAGCAATGCTTTTTAGACTAGCCACACTCACTACAAATCAGATGCCCTATTTTGACAAGCCTGCTGATGTCATTCACTGTGAAATACACCTTTGGGGAAGGAGTACTGTAGTAATCTCTGTGGCACATCCTATAACTACGTAATGCTGTAGTGTAATAAAGCTAGTTAGGTAGGAGTTCTAATCCCAGACATGGCAGGTGTGTGTGTGTGTGTGCGTGTGTGTGTGTGTGTGTGTGTGTGTGTGTGTGTGTGTGTGTGTGTGTGTGTGTGTGTCTGTGTTTGTCATTCATATCCTGTATGGGTGGCTGTGAATGTGTAATAACTGGACTCATTGTGGAGTGGGATTTGCACATTCTTTTTATGTTGTCCCTATTATATGTCGCAATGTCCACCTTACACGGATAACAGATGTGAAATAGCTGAGAGACTGGGGTGGCAATCCATAACCGTACTTGTGACATCAAGGCCTGGCGAACAAAGTTAGCAGCCCTTGTATTACTTAGAGAACACTCTCAACCCATGTCTCATAGACAATGTGACCCAGGCAGGTATTACCCTAGCCCTGAGTAGCATCCTGCCTTCACCCAGAATGATACCACAGTATAAGGACAAAAGGATTGACTTCAACAATTGGCTAAGCTTCTGGTGTCATTCAAAGGGGATCCAGTATCTGTCTGCCTGGAGTGACATGATTGACAAACCACGATGCTTTGCCAGAGATGGTCTGCACCTGTCACCCCTGGGATTCAGGTTACTGGCTAAGGCTCTTGCCACATCTATAGTGCCTTTTTTTAGGTAAGTCTCAAAGGACAAAACCACCAACGTAACAGGTACAAGTACGCAAAATCTGAATGTAATGCTACTCAATGCTAGAAGTCCAAACCTCAAAATGCACTCTCTCAAGGCACTCCTAAAAATGGAGAACATCAATATCTGTGCACTAACTGAGACCTAGTTCAAGGCTCCAGAGAGCACCCCTGTAATACCAAGCTACAACTCTTACCACACTTTTCAGCCACCAAACCAGGGCCGAAACCCTAAAGGTGGAGGAGTGTTCATATTCACCAAGGATATTCACACCTCCAGGTTAGTTGCCCAACACAATGCATTTGAAATTCTCCAGGTGCAACTAACACTAGGTAAGACTGCAATCCAAATTGTAGCTTGCAACATATACCCCACCATGCCCCGAGATTCTCACTACACATTTCTAAACATACTGAAAAATATTGAGATACAAACACCCTAATACTGGGAGATGTCAACCACCCTGCCATTAACTGGGAAAACTACTCATGTACCAACACCTTTGCCCAACGGTTCTTGGAATTCATAAATTCCAATGTCCTGGATCAACTAATCCATAGTCCCACCAGGGGTTCCAATATCCTGGACCTGGTCATTACCAACATGGGAAATCGATGCTCCACACCAGTGGTCACCCTCTCGTTGGTTAGGTCTGACCATAAGCTAAGCACCTTTTACATCCACATCCCACCCCCACCCCCCAGTAAGGAAACATCCATAAAAAAATTCTCCAAGGCCAACTTTATGCTACTCAAGTCAGAAGTGACAACCTTCATAACACCCATGCAGACGGGAACTGAAAGATCGACTGCCGAATCCTACATTAAAGCACTGTATGAGCACATCCACTCGTGCATGAATCATGCTATCCAAAATAGAACCAAGATGCTCTCCTCCAAAAAAGGAAGCCAATCTGGTGGTCCCCTGCCATAAACAAACTATACAACAGAAGGAAGAAACTGTTGCAGAAAAGAGGAAAATCCCAGGATGCAAAAATCTCCCTTACCAGTCTCAGTAAGAAGCTGAGATCCCTCATAAAATCCTCCAAAGCTAGTTACAAAAATAAAATTTACAAAGATTCCAAAGGGAACCACAAGGCATTCTATAGATATGTCAAGAATCTAAATGACAATGTTCAGATCTGCTCTGAGCTATAACAGAATGGCATTAAATATACTGATCCCAAAGACATTGCCAATATCCTGGCATATCGATTCAGTGCCAACCCCACCCCCTTCTCACCCCTTAAAGGGCTAATCTCAATACTAAAAGATTGCCAAATTCTGGTAATCACTGCCACACAGGTAAAAAACGCAAGCTAAGAATACAGCATCTATGGGACCGGATGACAGCCTGGTCTGTGTGCTACATGAACTACAAAATTAACTTGCACCTCACCTAAGTGTCATATTTAATCATAGCCTCACATCAGGCTTCGTGGCCACCTTGGATCCTGGGAACTACTGTTCCATCAGTCTGATGAGCCTGATCTGCAAGGCCATGTAATGTATTATCATGGAACTTATAAACAAAGACATTGGCAACCTTCAAACACTGGACCCCACCCAGTTTGGGTTCATGAAGGGATGATCGTGTCTCCTGAACCTGATTTACTTCTTCAAAGCAGTCTCCAGAGCTGTGGATGAGGGTAAGGCAGTCCACACAGCCTATCTGGACCTTACCAAGGCCTTCAACACCATCCCCCACTCTGGAATCATAGATAAACTTACTAAGCTGGGGATAAATCCCTATGTCCCTCGATGGGTTGCCAACTGGCTTACTGACAGAACCCACACTGTAAAAGTAGCGGACTCCAAATCTAGTTCCAGACAAGTGGAATACCTCAGGGTTCAGTCCTAGGACCGCTCTTGTTTGGCATCTACTTCTATGAAGTACAGGCCAACACTAATGGACTCTGGCTAACAAAGTTTGCAGATGACTGCAAACTGGGAGCCATTATTGAATCCCCAAATTATGTGGATATTTTACAAAATGGCCTTACAGAAACAGATGCTTGGTGCCAGAGCCATGGGCTCAAATTCAATGTTAATAAATGTATAGTTATCCCCATTGGGAAGAACCATGTACCCATGAATTACCACCTAGGTGGCAGTACACTAAACACCAAAAATGTAATGAGAGACTTAGGGACACAGGTGGACAGTGGTCTCACCTTTGATAACCATATCACCACAACAGTCAGGAAATCCTTCTATGTGGCACACCTCATCACTAAGGGCTTTTCATCCAGAAAAAAAGAGGTCATTGTCCCACTGTACTCATCACTCATTAGACCCATCATAGAGTACAATGGTCCATTTGGTATGTATCTCACAAAACATTTGCAACAACTGGAAAGGCCGCAGAAACACCTCTCTAAAAGAATCATAGGCCTAAAGCAGATGCCCTATGCTGACTGACTAAAAAAACTCCAGCTATACTCTGTCACATATCGTCTACTCAGAGGCAATCTCTGCTTAACATACAAGGGCATGTCACACCCAGAGCTGTTGGACATGCTACACTTAAAGAAATCCCAATCCATCAGAGCCACAGGCTCCAGGGACCTAAACCTTGTCATCACAATGAACAAAACATGCTGGAGGGATAGGTTCCTGACCCAGAGACTCCCCATACTCTGGAATAGACTGCCCATACATGTCCAGCAGAGTGCCTCCTTGGCCATCTTGAAAAGGAACCTTGACGACTGGATGGGAGATAGGAAATTTACCCTGGGGATCATGTCAGTCACCCTGCTAGACAGGGGTCCAGGAAAGTAAATATTGTGGGAATAAATAGCCAGGGAATTGTTATGGCTAGGCTTGTACAGGCCCTAGGGCTGATAGCTTAGTATCAACCTATGAACCTATGAACAAACACACTTGCCTAGGCAACGATTGCTATGTTGGTAGTACCCTGCATATTGCCCACAGGTATTAACCATGGTAGGATTGCAGTGGACTACAGAGGTCATGGCACCCTGTCCATCAGTACAATAAACACATACATGCAGACGTGTGCCTTCACTATGCTCCCCACTGGACACCTGCAACACCTGTGGTGCAATCACTTGTAACCTACAAAGGACATACCATGCCTTATACACATGCCCTGTATGGACAGATGTCACTGAAACCAGGGAATACTTGTATCATGCTATCAGTGTAGGTGCAGGGTCAACCTGATGTCCATTACCTGTTCCCAGCACATGAGGCCAGGACAGGCACATCTGATTATAACAATCTGTGTACACAACATGGGCCAGACACCCCAGGTACAGTTCCACATGTCACTTGTCACTGTACATGCATGTGGGATGTGTGCACATCCCAGACAGTGTCCGTGTCATGGACTAAAGAACACATACATGGCAAGTAATGGCCACACACAATAGTTACCAGGGTGACTGGATGGCTAATACAGTACCCACCTGTGTGGGCTGATCCAGACACTGCACCCCTGAGACACACTGCAGACCATTGCCGTGTGGCCTGATGCCAAGGTATATCCATCACCTAACCTTGTATAGCCTTCTGGCACAGTCAACCACTACACACCCATAAAACAATGCACGCATGCATGTCAGTACTGGCACCCTGTGTCTGTGTGTGTGGTGTATGATGCTTTTGACCACATTCACACTCACTACAACCCCTATTGGATACCCTTTGCTCATATAACCTCTGGATAGCCCCTGTGGTGCATGTGATACCTGCACAGTACTATATTGTGGCAAACTAGCTAGTGAGGAAGTGTATTCCTGACCCTGCCAAGTGTGTCAATGTGTGTGATTCTCTGAGAGAGTGTGGCTGTATTGACACTGACACCTGTTCCTGTGGACAGGCACGTGTACTACACCTACCATATCGCTACCATATCACTGTTGCAGATGTCACTCACCATCATGTATACGTTTGGACAGCTCCTCAACATGTAAGCTATGTGGCACATGCAATAACTGCATAGACATGTGATAGCAATACATAGTCAGTCAGGAGTTTGATACCCTGTACTGGTAGGTGTGTGACACAAACATGTTTAGGCTTTACTCTCCCACCCCCTCCCTGACTTACTTTGTCTCTGTCTGCCTCTCTCAATCCCTCTCTGGGTGATGTGGAGAACTACACCTGTTTTGCTTAGGCAGCAACATGTGTTTTGTAAGTGATGCACATGATCTGCCGATGGCCTCTGCAGAAATTGCAGCCCTCCTCTAGCTGATTGCATGTGGAACAGCTGTGGTAACATTCCCATGCATAGCCAATTGCATAGAAACACACTCCAGTATCTAGGAACATCATGTTGGTGTTGGGCCTTTTCATTCACTGTAAGCAGGACCTAGATCTGGTGTTTAACAAACAGCACCACAGATTTATTGGGGATTTACCTCTAACAATATACACTGTGGAAACAGGCCACAACACAGGAGAGGGATATGCCTGACATGACTACAGAATGTAAGTGTTGCTATTCTGCATTTGGAGTAATGTTGATTTAACAAGGTGTGTGTGGATATGGCTGGTCTAAGTGTTTTAATACCTGTCATGACAGTGCTATGTTTCTGAGGAAACCCCCATCTGTAGGGTCATCTGTAGACTGGGCAGTGTGTGGTGCCTTTTGTTTCTTGTGTTACTCAAAGAGCACCTATCTGTGAACTGCAGAAGCATACTGTGAGGATTGTAGTCAGTACATGGTGACAGCCATGAGAGTTACTGACTTCATATTCCTCACAGGACATATGTCACAACAAACCCTGTTACAACAGTAAATGTATGAGGTTATCACAGCAACATGTTAATATTGGCCTTGTGTTTGTGCCTCCAGCCGCAACTCTGTCAACCTTTGTACACATGTCATGCAGTAAGAGGTGCATATGTTCTGTACACCATAATTTATTGACATCATATTTGATAACAAGCCAGTGAGATATCAGACTGCTGCACATGTTATGTATGGTAGGGGTTATATTTGAGGACATAACCTGGCCATTATGTGGTTGTGTGTACAGTACTGAGATCTGTGTACGTATGGTGATTGTCGACAGTGTGTGTATTGTGAATATGTACCTTGGCCTGTGTACAGACTGTGGTAGGTGTCATTGTTCTTGGTCTTGTTCTATCTGATGTTACAGTGTATGTTACCCTATCGGCTTATATGTTTGTAGGGCCAAACACACACATGTCCCATACCACAGACAGACTTGGGACCACACTGTGTAGTGGCCCAGTATATGTGTGAGTGGCACATATGAGGATGTTGTTGATCAGATAGTCCATATACTATAATATTACACTAGCTTACCATATGTGGCTGTGGCTGTGCTCACATTGGTTGTGGGTATGCACTTTCACAAAGGTGTCTTTTACTCTGTGCTGTGACATGCCTGTAGAGCCTGCTATATATGCAGGTACATGTGTACTCCCCCATAAGAAATGTAGGCCAGTGTTGTGGCAGTCTGCCTGTAGCCTACACAGTGCTTTGTTACATGCCTAGCAGCTTAGTGTACTTACACAGTATGATGTTATGTCCGGAAACTTGCCAGATATACTGCTGCCAGGCCACCATAACAGTCATGTATTTCAGACAAAGCAGTAGGATGCTGTACAGATGTATGTCACTAACTAGTGGGTAGTATGTGGTCATGTCACCTCTGTACTAGTGGTTATTATTTGTAATGACAGACAGGGGTGTGTGAATGCATAACCTATAGGAGCAAATGTATACCAGTATTTATGTGATATACCCATCTACATGGCTGTTAACATCCACACTGTCAGGCTTGGTCCACATGTCTTGCACTAAGGGGTTCTGTGCATACCTCTGGACTGACCAGAGTGTGTCAGACTGTCCACATTTCTTGGCCATATCTCTGCTGTAGTCCACAGGATCATTACTGTGCTAGCAGTGGTACTGTACTATGATGTCCTTAGGATGTCTGTCAGTAGCCAATGGCGCATTTTAAAAGCAGCTGTGACCTCCCACTCACATGTCTGTAAAGACAACCCCTATTACAGTAGCAATAGTCTACATCTATACCTGCAGTACATACCTGACATCCCCTTGCACTAAGAGGTTGGGACTATTGGGGCTGAGGTAGGACCCCACTCATGTCCTGGACATATGGTGAATATATATGTATATATAATTATCCATATATCTATATAGATATATGCACATATACATATTGACATACATAGATGGATATGTATATGTACACACACACACACACACACACACACATATATATATATATATATATATATATATATATATATATATACATATAAACACTCAGATATATACATATACACAGCAATATATGTCTACACATATACAGATAGAGATACATATGCATATATACTTATTGGTATCTACCTATATACATTGACAGTAATAGGTATATCAGAATAGATATGTATGCACATATAGTTATAGAGATCTACATATATATCTACTTAAATAGGCATATCTGTACACATAGGATGTGCATACATATAGCTCTATATATATATATATATATATATATATATATATATATATATATATATATATATATATATATATATCTAAAGAGATGTACACATGGCCATATATATGTTGCACTATACAAATGTGTATACAGACATATGTATGAATATACATGTGTATGTACATGTAGACATACATCAACCTATTAAATGTATATATCCATATTCCTGTCATGTGTAAACCGCACGGTGTATACCCTCCCAGATGTATCTCACAGTATGTATCTGCTATGTGTACATTATGATAAAACAACATATATGATGCAACAGTCATACTAATAACAAGTACTACACAATTGAGGAAGTAAAGGTAATTGTTCAGTACTAATCAATATGTGTATTGACAGATATATTGGAAAAAAAACAGCCGTCTTCACAGTGGTCATGGCATAGTGTTGTGACTATAGTGTACAGGGTCCTTTTCCCAGAACAAAAGCTGTCGGATACAGAGTGGTTAAGGCAGTTTTGAGCAGCTTTAAGTGTGTTTGCACGAGTTTGCGTGAAGCTAAGTGTTGCTACGCTATGGGTAAATGTGTGGGCACTTACACAGTGTAGGTTTCGCTTACCAGTGCACAAATCAGCTTAGCTGTTATATTGCAGCAATGTTGATACCTGCTAAGCATGGCTTAGCCCTGGTAACCAGTTCACACCACCCAGTCTGATAACATAGCAGGGTAATAACATCTGTAATAAGTGTATGTAATGTCATGTACAATACATACGTCTATGTGCTGTAATTACAGTAGCAAGGGGTGTGAGTGTCATGTCTTGGACACAGACATATATGAGGCCTGTAAAGCACTGTTATCCATGTGAATGTGTTACATACAGGGGAAGTAGCCCAGGGTACATGCTGCACACTAGCATGTAGTGTATCATGGCGGTACTACTGTTGAAGTGCTTACTCAGGCAAGAGTAGAGTGTTAAATGTAGTACTGACAACAGGCACACCTGCAGGCATAGCTGGACTCTGGCCTCCCTGTTGTATCCCTGGTGTGTGAGCTGTGTCATGGTATAATGTAACTGTAGACAACCATTTGTAAAACACATGTTAGTGAGGGCTTCTGACATGTAGTTATGGCATACTTATTGTTGTCAAATGTCTGTCTGTCAACACATTCATTCTACTGCATAGCTACTTTCCAAGCTGATGACTATATGTCCTTGTACAGATGTGCAGATGGCAGGTATCCAGCTGGGATAGGTACAGGCAACTTAAGCCTGATTGACACTGACATGTATGCCCAGCTGTGTAAGAACTGGCACATATAGGCAATAACACCCTGTATGCCCCACGTGCCATGGGAACCTCCACTACACTACCACAGTCAGCAGAACATGCTTGGGTACAGGTCTCCATCACAGACACTAACCATGTGTTGTAATGCATGTTGCATACATGTCAACATGATCACCTCAGTGGCCATGTGCAGGAGGCACCTGGAGGATTGGCAGATGCATGTCACTTTCACCCTGAGGGTCATCACAGTAGTGTCTTTCAACAGATTGCCTGCTGCCACATGGCAGGTGGCAGGATACCACTGTACACACATCCCATAAACAACCCATCTCTCCTTGGACAATAGCTAGGTACACAGTTATGACCACTTGCAGTGATGCACCCCAGCACTGACACATGTGTATGTGTGCATTACTGAGCATAACAGTGTCTGTGTGTTAGCACACCTGTATGTGGAATTCCATGAGGGACTTCACAACCACCACAACACCCATTGCCATAGTCAGTTGTGGCTGCTGCTGTATGGGACATTACATGTACCTGATTAAGGTCCTCTCCATACTGGCTACATGAGCCTTGCAGTACTAGCACAACAGTGTTGTACAAATGGGTTGATAGGCATGGGATACCTATTGAGTTCTGGCAAGTATGTGTATGTGTGCATGTCTGTATATCTGTAGGGTACAGCATTCCTAGGCCACATACTCCTATTACAATACCCAGTACCACACAGTAGTACAGATAGTGTTGTTGCTGCCCATAGGTGAGGCATGACAATGCAACACCCTACTACCCCTGTGGCATGTGCATTAGATGCATATCCCTGTAGTACCACTGTTGGGATATACAATGGGTTGTATCACAGTCATGGGCAATGTATGATGGTGGGTGTGTCAGAGTGTCATCATGGGTTTTAGGGTGTACAATATCCGCTGGGGGATGTGGGTGCTGTGTACACTGTCATTACACCAAGGTACACCCAGTATATGTCCCATGTACCACATTATGGTTACCACTGTCACCATCAACCATAGAGGTAACTGATACCACAATCCAGGCAAATTATGCATGTGCTGTGTGCAGCCTGCCTGTAACACACTGGACACAGGGTCAAGTTAGCAGCGATAGGCCCAGGTCTCTCGGACGTGTGTCTGCCTGTTATATGTCTGTTAATGTGTATATGAAGGTATGTTACACTATGCATTGTCCATATACACCCATTGCATCCCCCATTAGCATACTGCACATGTCTGGGGATGTTCTGTATGTAACATGTAACTTGGAACACTCCTCACCCTAAATGCTGTGTGGTGTGTGCAATGAAAGCCACACACTTCAGTATCACTACATACCTAGGTAGGGGTCTGGTCCCAGTGTTGCGAAGTAACAGTGTGTGTATGTGGATGGGTCTACATCAGGTTGCAGATTATACACATCCCAGCAGGCCACCTGTCCATGTGGCACAGGCAATAACTGTTATACAAACCTGTGACATGTGTTCAACTGTACACTAGATATGTCACAGCCATGGTGTCACCACAGTGTCATACCCCGTTGTGGAATATGACTGCAGACCATCCTTGTGCTGACACATGTACACCTACAACACAAATGTATAACATTATAGAGACCACAATCAGCCAGTGTTGCTAACAGCTATAATGCACCATTGCTAGATGGCTACACTACCTGACATATATGCATTACACTTTACTCCTGACATGTTACACTGCAGTACTTTGGTACACTGTAGTAGAGTCACCGTGTGCATCCGAACCATATTAGCCTGTCCCTGCATCAATGGTATGGATGACAGGGATGGAGCACAGGTATCATCATATGCACAGGGTATGTTGTTGGTTTGCCAGAGGCCAAGGGTGGGTCATACATTTGACACCATGTGTATGGGTGAGGAGTGTAATGAGGTGAACTGGGCATGGTGATGTGGTGTGTGTAGGTATGAGGTTGCCCTAGGTGTGTTTGTATAGTGTGTGGGTATGCATGCACACATTTCTGCCATGTGGCTGCCCTACACAGGTGTTTATGGACAGCTGCAGACCATACCTGGCAGGGTGTGCAGTTCACTGCCTCCGGCCACAGACACATGGACTGTGTCTTTCAGGGGTTCCATGGGCATGTCCAGGTACAGGCTTTGATGTGCTACTCTCACATAATGATGACAAATGTCTGCTGGAACCAGGACCCTCCTGGGACTGGCCAGGACTACGTGCTCGTGGCCTGCTGTGGTGTGGTGCAGACAGCACCCCCCCCTTGCAGTGCCGGGGCTGGTACTGCCACTATGGGAGCCCCTTGGTGTTCTAGCACATCTATGTTGACTGCCAGTTGTTGGCATTGCTGGCCTATGTCCATTCGGCCATTGCCACACTCCCACCACACGTTCAAGCATGGACATACCACGGTCAATGAGGGCCATCATCTCACCAGACCATCTATCCATGAGCTCAGTAAATGCACAAATGGCACTAGACAATTCACGGAATGTCTGCTGGAACCAGGACCCTCCTGGGACTGGCCAGGACTACGTGCTCATGGCCTGCTGTGGTGTGGTGCGGACAGCGCCCCCCCTTGCAGTGCCGGGGCTGGTACTGCCACTATGGGAGCCCCTTGGTGTTCTAGCACATCTATGTTGACTGCCAGTTGTTGGCATTGCTGGCCTATGTCCATTCGGCCATTGCCACACTCCCACCACACGTTCAAGCATGGACATACCACGGTCAATGAGGGCCATCATCTCACCAGACCATCTATCCATGAGCTCAGTAAATGCACAGATGGCACTAGACAATTCACGGAAGTTGTCACTTGCATATGTGAGAGCAGCCCTCTGCAGCCTCAGGCCATGTGTGTTGTAACATTCCATACATGCCTGCGCCACCCTGACAGCCTGAAACATGCACCCACTGGTACCAGCTGTGTCATGTCTACCAGGGGCATGATGACCAATGGCCCTACTAAGAGCACCCTGGGACATCTGCCTATGTGGTGCCCTGCCAGACATCTGGCTATTCTTAAACAGTGAACTATAAACAGCATATTAAAATATTAATGATAAGTACCAAGTGGAATCAAAGTTTTATTCCACATAGACTTTTATGTGGTTACACAATTATTTTATGTGCCTAGGATTTGGTATCAGAATAACTTTGTTTTGTTTTGGACAGGAAATTATGTCATGGACACTTAATTAGATTAAGTATTTATATTGCAGGTTTGTACTACTATTTGAGATGTACCACTGATGAAAGCTTTATGCTGAAACCAGTCTGGTTCTAATAAATCTTTATACTTCATGCTTCCTAGCTGCTGGCTTTTTTGTTCATGTATACTGTAGTTTGTCTGGCCTGTGCACCTACTGTACTTGCTAGCCTGCCTCTCTTAGACATCCGGCTATGCCTGCTGCAACCAGACACAGTAGGCATGGTTACCACACTTTCCTGTGCACTGCCACCAAACGCCATCTGTCCCTCCGCTATGGCCATTGGTGATGGGGTATGTATAGACACTGAAACTGTGTGCAGGGTTGGGGTGGCTAAAAGGGGTATGTCAAATGATGGTGCTGTTTCGGCCCCTGACAACCCCACCTGTGCCTCAACAGTATTATCATAATTTTCGGTGTCTGTATAGACAACAACATCAGATTGCATGCAGGAGGGACCCTGACCCACCTCGCCACCTGTGGGAAAAAACAATAAATGCACTTTAAGACCTGTACAGCATTGCATAACAGTACACAAACACACACACACACACACACACACACACACACACACACACACACACACACACACACACACACACACACACCACCTTAATTCCTACCTGTCCATGACTTTACAGACAGTGTCACATATATTCCCATGCATTCCCCATCCTGCATCACACTTGGCAACATACACTCATTGATACCACTCATTAATGTATCAGTGCTCTAAATGCCTAGACAAGTGATCGCAACACAAGACCTGTTACTCCATTACCCGCCTGACTTGAGTGGAGTGGTTTTAAATGGCCTAACTGCTGTCATTCATAGGTTCATAGGTTCATAGGTTGGTACTAGGCTATCAGCCCTAGGGCCTATACAAGCCTAGCCATAACAATTCCCTGGCTATTTCTTCCCACATTATTTACTTCAGTGTTCACCCTGTGTATGTCTGACATCATGAGCATGGCCCCTATATGTGGGGGCTAGTATGTTCACTCCATAATATCACACATTGGAGTGTCATGTGTATGTATTGCTCAGTACATGCCAGATATGCTGCTCAATCAGCCTATCATGTGACAGCTGTAATATATGGATTCACTCCCTGGTGTTGACTAGTAATTCCCCAATGCATCTGTAGTGCTGCATACCTGGGCTGTCAGTCACCTCTCTGCTGAATGTGATATTAAGGGTATACCTGGTATCTCCCTTTCCTCTCAATGCCTGTTCCATGCTACAGACCTTATTATACTATCAGCTGTCTTGTGATTGCATACATGACAAGTATTCCTGGTGTGTCATGTGTCATTCCATGTCCATGTACTGCACAATCCCAAAGAGAGGTACTGCTATATGAACAACCGCACAATCACACGTGCATACATGGCCACCCACACAAACACACACATATGCACACATGCATTCTACATGCATCAACCTCCCTCCACTTCACCAGAGTGACCCTACAGACAAACTAACTATCCACCAAAATGCGCACACACACATACAGGTGAGGTTGCACAATGATACTACACACAGTGCTCCTATTACCCATCTGTCAACATGCATAACATATGGTACACAACAGCATGCAGTGCAGCTATAGTCAATCCATACTAGTAACAGTATACATGTGTGTGATGCATGTGCTGTGTCACTAGCTGATGCCACTTCCTGGATACCACTATACCCACTTACACAGTATTGCTGTGCACCTATTCTGTACCCTGCCATGTACTGTGCACCACACCTCACAGGTGTATAACCCATTGCTGAATGTGTAGTACTGTATCAGTTATGTCAGCTTTAATGCTCACAGCTCCTATGTTTTTCAGCAACACATACCTGGGATGATTTGTGGACAGATATCATTTGTGAATGCCTGATGCCTGATTTACAGCTCTCAACATTAGAGGACCATGTATGACCAATCCAATACTATTACACTGACAACCATCAGAGCATACCATGGCTATGCGAGCTGTGCACATCCTTATTGATATGACACACCCTTCCTTGATCTGCCATGGGACCACATCACTGCATATATTAACAGTACATGAGCCTGATATGTGACATATGTCCTGTACTTTCATATGCATTGTCTACGGAATGTTTTAGGTGTGTGGATGCTGATCACAATGCATACACTCCATGTGGGCATATGTGTGCACACCCTTATTATGATGATTTGTTGCACCTATTGTTATGTGTACTACAGCAGTCACTCCTCCTGGCAGGGGTATACTAGCCTAGGCCATCTGCATTTGCCAGTGGTCTGCCCTACACATGTCCCCTTAATCTGCATGATTGCAAGGTCTACTAATGTGCACATCCCTTGGTGTTCACACACTGCCATCACTATTGCTGTGGGGGTAGGGTTATGTCTGCCACAGTTTCTGAACCTGAATATGTACAGATACAGTCATTGTTAGCATCTCTAGGATCCCTGCTGGAGTGCACTGGTGTGTCATGCTAACACCCCCCACCTTCAGCCTTTTTGCAGATGCTTGACAAGTAAGGCCTACACATGTGTGTCAGTTTGCAGTGTCCCATACACTGAACACCACATGTTACAACCTAGTTCCAGCTGATAATGTGGACCACAGTAATATGAGATGCCATAGTGTAACTCTGCAATAGTTGCCATTGTCCTACAGGTATATACACTGGTGTTGCACTGTATATGGGTGTTTCAAACATGTCCCTACTGTAGGCCATGTCTCCCACCATTATGTTACTCCCTGTGGACACATTCCACAATGACAGGATGTTAGTTATCTTGCAGGTGTCTGACATACCCTTCCAATACCCCATCATGGTCACCACTGTCTTGCTGTGCATTTAACAGCAACAATACGTGCACATGTACAGCATGCATTCTGGGTAGGTGTATTAGATGTGTGCATGGAATATACTATAGCCATTACATGCCCGGCTTATTGGCAAGCATCTACATAAACCGTACTCATCAGCTACAGGCTGCTGCCTTGGTGGTATACTGGAGGGACCTACATAAGAGGGTGAGAGATGCAAAGTCAGTGGCAGCATTACAATACATCAGCAGTACATGTCCACAATACTACCACATATGCACATCTGTTTATCACTACTATACAGCAACAAACTATATCTATGACATGTCAGATATGCATAATCTACCTGTACAGATGCAAGTGAATACACAACAGTGGTCCACTGATGTGTCCTGTGGCCTTACCTGAATGCTCCTCAGCCAGTGTGTGGGTAGCACCCACCTCCACAAAGGTGTCCGGCAGTTTGTGGCTATGCAGGCTGTCAGGTGCCACAAGGCTGGCTAGGAGCTCCTTCACACATGTCAGGGGGGATGGATGGCATGGCCTCCCCATTGCAAGGTGATCCCCCCAGACTGCAGCAGCTTGCCAACGGGCATTGTGAAGCAGGTCAGAACAATGATGCCGGACCTGCTCATAACTGCTGTTGTGCAGTCCAACATTATTGAGCCTGTGGACTAGGTCGTTTCAGAGGGCGGTCCACTCCTGCTGATCATGGGTGGCCTAGCCAAACAAGACAGGGTAGTGCTGTATTAGGTGGTTTACCACAATGTCATTCTTAGCAGCTGAGTAAGCCGGAAGCCTTCCATGTGACATCTTTCCTGAAAGACATAAAGATGGACACCAGTGTGAGCATGTCATGCAGCAAGGTTACCCCAGTTCTTAATACACATCACCGTCACCCACCCACCATATCAGTGACAACAAACTGTACACACAACTCAATAGGTATGGCTAGAGCTTATCTACCAGTGGGGCAGATATTGTATTGTACCACATTCTGTGCAATGTGTTTGTAACCATGTTCCCTGTGTGGACACTATCATTGCTGGCATGTTACAGACTATTCAACTGCATGCCATTGTCAGGGACACTATAGTTCCATTTATGCCTGTGGTATGCTTGCTATGTGGTTGCTGCACATCTGACATTCTGTGTCATTGGGGATATCTATGCATGCTGTTGGACATGTTCCAGGATAGACTATTACTATCCACATATGTTCTATAACAGTGACACAATAGCATGTATATGTACTATTGGCCAGCAGAACCACCTGTCCAAACTCATCTGCCCATGTTACCAGGCCACATCACATGTGTGACCCACCCTGAGGCCTCTTCATGTACTGGTCCAGCAATACCTTCAGGTGGAACCAACTCAGGGGATGTTGTCCTCCCCCACGGGGGCACACACAGACATGATCTTGTCCCCTGAGGTCAGGTCCAGGATCTGTTCCATAACGGGCTCCACAAACACATGTGGGATGTGCTACATCACATTGAGGCACCCAGTACACATTTAAAGGGTCCACATGCTCCTCCTGCTCAGCTTCCAGGCCAGACACCTTTGGGACATGGACTGCTGTTGTGAGTAGTAGTGGGTGGGAGGCTTGTTCCCATTGTGTCTACATTGGGGCCCATGGGGTGTCCACATCACAGACCACACACACCATCCAGGGTGTTTACCCATCACATGTGTCACATACTACCCCTGTAGGCTGTCCTCTATATCTACCAACCCTGACCACCTCCAAAACTATACCTGCCATACTTCCCCATATTCCCATTCCATACTTCACAGACAAGGGCAATGTGGTCCCAACAAGGGGTTCATATGTGACATACCCATCCATGTTGCACACACTGACAGCTGTAGATATCTGTGTGTATTGCTATGTGTGCTGTTCCCTTGCACATAGCATGCAGCACTGTGGTGGTAATATAGGGGATATGTATTTGCATACATATATGTTTGTGTGTGTTTGTATATATGTAGACGTGCATATAGGTATATATCTATACATGTGTAGATATATATGATGTATATATGTGTTTATATATATGTCTACACATGAGTATCTGTATGTTTGTGGACATACACATGTGTGTGTGTGTGTGTGTGTGTGTGTGTGTGTGTGTGTGTGTGTGTGTGTGTGTGTGTGTGTGTGTGTGTGTGTATATATATATATATATATATATATATATATATATATTATGTTATTGTTTGTCTTTTGTCTTTTTCCAGGTAAGGTGTCGCCACAGCGGAACTTCAGTCCACTAATGATTGGCAGTAGATTTTTACGAAATGCTGAGGTGCCAGCTCAACGCCCAACCTTCAATGAAGGCACACCCATTTACGCACGCATGTCTTTCGAATGCTACCCAACCACAGGGAGGACATGCAGACTCCACACAGAAGGCACTCCCAAGCCAAGCCAAGAATAGAATGGGAGAACCTCTTGCTGTGAGGTAACAATGCTACTGCCGTACCACCGTGGCATATATATATATATATATATATATATATATATATATATATATATATATATATATACATTACATATGGGTCTACTATGGTTGATTGAAAACTCACTTGACTGAAAATGAAATTACTAGGACCACTTCACTGAAAGCTCACTTCACTGAAAACTCATTTCTTTGAAACTCATTTTGATGAAAGTTAAAAATGGCCTTTTCTCCACTGTAGTGAACCCTGGAGTTAGTATATAAAGTAAGGGTAGTGTGGGGGGCGTAGCCCCCCCATATTATAAACATTTTAAACTATACACAGTGATACTTACAAGTGCAATAAATAACTGTTTCTAAAAGAGAATATATAACCAAGATATGTAAGGAGCTTCGTATATATATATATATATATATATATATATATATATATATATACACACACACACACACACACACACACACACACACACACACACACACACACACACACACAAACAGACACACACACACACATACATCTACATGTTTATATATATATATATATATCCTGTATGGTTGAATGACTGGACTGGATGATATGTTTGTGAAAACATCAGGGCTATGTATATCTGACATGGCTTAGTGGTAAATCCTTTTGGCTATGGTGTGCAGGGTCCTGGGTTCAAGTCTTGCAAAGCATGTTTATTTTGTTGCTGGGCAAAACAAGGGCCATTGGATACACAGTGATTAAGACACTTTTAAGCAGCAGTAAGCGGGTTTGCGTGGGTTTACACGAAAGTAAGCACTGCTAACTTCCGGTTACAGTTTCTTATACTCAGCTTCTAAATTTTTTAACCTGTGTAGACATTGCTTATCCCCATGCAAACAGGCTTAAACCTGCTTACTGCTGCCTAAAGGTGCTTACTCCTGCTTACCCCCACACTAATTTCTTTAAAAGAAAAGAAAAAAGGGTTCATAGGAAAGTGGTGAAAAAGGGGCAAAAAGAGGGTAAGACCGTGGGGAAAACAGCTAGAGGTGTGCAGGAGGGTGTAGGGAAGGTCCATAGCTGCCTATTTATTCTACAGCAACAGCTGTGTATATTCACCAAATTTGGAAGTAGATTTGGACACTCAAACCCCTGAGAGAGGGGTGAGGACAACAATAATATGTTGTGATGCCAGTTAGACCAGATTACATAAATGGTCAGCTATGTATGGGGTGATATTTTTTTTGGGAACCGATTACCCTTTTTTATCAGGTGAGAGTGGGATGTTGGGGAGGGATAGTAGGTATATTTGGGGAGGTAGGTTGGGTAGGTTAACAGACAAGACAAACAAGATACATACAGGAGCAGTATATGACACATGTGAGGGGTAAACACCTTGATTGGGAGGGGTGTTGGGAAATTGGAATCCCATGAGCCCCCTAGTGGAAACAGTGGAACTGAGGTCCCCACCCATGGGCAGTCATCACTGCACCTTCACAGCCCTGAAGGTGGGGGCTGAGTCGAAGATCCAGGCTGACCCTCTAGTCATGACTCGCGGCCATTGAGCTGGCATTGCAGATCTCCAAACTGCTGATTGAGCTCACTACCCACCATGACCTGGACTTGGTGATGAGTGACAGGTTCCTGTCCATGCCCACTCCTGGGGGGGGCGAGCCCCATCCCCTGAGACGGTTCCACCCAAAGGTGGTGCAGGACCAACAGACAAGGAGGTCCCAGGTTGGGCCCCAGACATGCTGGTGCCTGGTGCCACGGCCAGCTGAGGTGGGACAGGTGGGTCTGCTAGGACCCGCATTCCCATACGTGCTATGTTGTTTATGGTTTATCAACATATGTGGGTAAGTAATAGTCAACACATTCCAGGTTAGGTAAAACAGCATGCATAGATATTCCCATTAACCCAGACACCAGATATGGAACAGTTGCATAGCAAATGGAACACATGCATATATGGGACCACACTGGTAATAACCGTAGCATGCAGGTACATTGATGGCACCATGCCACCAGTGTTGGGGTACTTCAACATAGCACATGCATAGAAACAGATTTAAATAATTATCAAACAATGGGACATATGTCCCAACATGACAGGGAAGTCATCATGTACCAATTGAGGTGAGTATTTGGTGTATTGTTGGAGATATGGTGGGGGGGAGAGAAAGATGTCAATTAACAACTAGTATATTCCTGTAGTTTGCATTACTTTCCTAGTCAGTGCTGTTATTTGTACCTTACAAGTATTACTACACTACCCTATTGCCTTAGTTTGGACAGTGATATGGCTGTCGACAACTATATCCATGGACTGTTTTTTTCCTGCAGTATACACCTCTTACCAGGTATACCTGTGGAGGAATTGTTTGTTAACACTAATTGTTTCTACACATACTCCCAGATTCCAGGTTGATGTTATGCACATAAATGTCCATCTTTTTTTGCAGAGACTCTGGCCATGTCTTGACCACATGCAGGTGTACCAGGACATATGTAGATTATTGCCCTCTTCAACCTTTAGTGACTTACAACACTCTTATACAGGATTTCCTAGACAGTTGTATTATGTAGCACAGTGCGGGTAACAGAGATGAGTAAAACCTTATTATTCAGAGTGACTACTACACTCACAATGCCATACAATACCAGAGTAAACAGTACCAGTACAGGGCATCAATCTTTTATTTCTAGGCACAGTGTTCGTATCTGACAGACCTGTGGGAGCAATGTTTGTTAGCACTACCTGAATGTTGCCACACAAAGTACCAGATTTCACATTAGTATTATGCACTTACCTCTCACTTTGTTACTGTGCACACTCTGGTCACAGCTTGACAACATGGAAGTGTAGATGGGAAATACTTGGCCTAATACTCACACAACATTTTGGGGAGTTGCTAGTGTGACAGGTTTGTTTTTATAGATGTGTGACAATCAGTTGTATTTCCTGTCTGTTTCCTAAACATCTGGGATCACCCCACTGATTTCCCAGGGGGACAGGGTGACAGGCAGCAGATATGGGCCAATATACTGGACATTCTGGACATATCTGTGCAGTTGTGGGGTATGATTCTGTATGCAGCCTACTTACACTCCCAGGATTCAGACCATGGCTGTGTCTGCTAACACAAAAACACTGTCCATCACAGTTGTGTGTGCTATATGGATATTGCTGTATATCTCTTCTCTGATTTCTGTGTATAATTCTCCTGTGATTTTACAGTCTGACTTTGTATTACATCACTTTTATACAGGATTTCGTAGACAGTTATATTATGTAGCAGAGTGTGGGTGACAGTGATGAGTAATACCTTATTATTCAGAGCAACTGCAACACTAACAATGCCATACAATACCAAAGTAAACAGTACCAGTACTGGGTATCACTCTTTTATTTCTGTGCACAGGGTTCGTATCTGATGGATCTGTGGGAGCAATGTTTGTTAGCACTACCTGACTGTTGTGACACAAAGTACCAGTGTTACATAAGTATTATGCACTTACATCTCATTCTGTTACTGTACACACTCTGGTCACAGCTTGGCAACATGGGGGTGTAGATGGGACATACTTGGCTTATTACTCTCATAACAGTTTTGGGAGTTACTAGAGTGACAGGTTTGTTATAGATTTGTGAAAATCAGTTGTATTTCTTCTTTGCAGCCTTTATGTCTGGGATCATCCCACTGATTTCCCAGGAGGACACAGTGACAGGCAGCAGATATGGGCCAATTTACTGGGCATTCTGGACATATCTGTACAGTTGCAGGGTTTGATTCTGTATGCAGACTACTACCACTCCCAGGATTTGAACCATGGCTGTGTGCTAAAAATACAACAGTCCATGTCTCAGCTTTGTGTGCTATTTGGATTTTGTTGTCCGTCTTTTCACTGTTTTCTGTCTGTCTCTCCCAGTTGTACTAGTTGACCTCTGGGGATTACAACAGTCATATACAGACATTCCTACACATTTTTTTATTTATGTTGCACAGTGTGGGTGACAGTGCTTATTACAACAGTACTATTAAGTGATTGCAATTCTACATTACCATATGATACCGGAGTAAACACATGCAGTACAGCAGTTAGAGCTTCATTGTCAGGCTATTATGGTTTTATTTACATAAACCTATAGGGGACTCTTCCTGCCATATTCTGTAGTGTATGCAGTACTTGCCTTAAACAATACAGGTTTTCTACAGGCAATTGACTTACTAATACAGTTAGATTTATTTCCTATGACAATACATGCAAGAGTATTACTAACCTGCCTCACGTCACAACCTCTCCAAGCAACAGCCATGGGCCTCCTGGTTCACAGCCTGCTCACTTGCTGCTGTGAAGGACATAAGAGGAATATTTAGCTATACCTATCCATAATATACATGACTTGGCAATTGTTAAACAGGTAGTGGAGTGATACTTACACACTACTGGGACCTGCCCTGTCCTCCTAGCCTCTTGGATCCACTGATCCAAAGATCCCCTTTCACCGCTTTAGGTCGGCATAGTGATGCCTGACCTGCTCACCAGTTTGGGGTATACCAGTGGCACTAGTGAGGTCACGGGTGAGACGGTCCCAGGCTTCTACTTTATATTGGGAACCCTAGTATTGGCTCTGCAGCAGTCTCTGCTCATGGTCTTTGACAAGGAGTCCTGCCATGAATCTGGACTCCTGGATGCCCCAGCACTGCGCCCAAAAGCACACTCCCTCTCCCATTCCTGACATGGTGCCTGCAAGGGGAAGCTACAACCAGTTATGAGATGTATTCCTGCCTGTTGGGTTTAAGTAGAGATGATTTCCCGCACTTTACTGTGATTGGATGGTTTTGAAAAGGCTAAGCTATGGGCAAACCTGCTTACCTAAGGTTGGCATTGTTTAAAGGGGTATACCACTGGGCAAATTGAGTTAGCCGGCCTGCACATTGCTTACACCTACTAAGCTGGCCTGTGCAATGCTTAGCATTGCTTAATATTTACTTTGCATTATATCATTATATTTGCTTTTTGGCATTGATTTATTATTCATTATGTTATGTATATGTCTGGTATCCATGATTCATAAGTACGTACACTGTATGGGGTCCTTGAGTTTAACAGGGAACTTCAACACTCTATTACAATTATACCTCACATCTGGGCTTGCTTTAGTACTCCAGTTCACATACTTATGTTACGTAGTATGTGTATATAGATTCCTTTCACATGTTCAGTTTGGTTTTACTATAGTGAGGATTAGTTTGGTGATACCTCAATCTTATGCACTGTTGTGATGGATTAGTGGTCAACTACTGTGACTATAGGGTCCTGGGTTCAAGACCTGTAAAGGCTGTTTTTTTGTTGCTGGGCAGAACAGTGGCTGTTGGATGCAGAATGACTAAGGCACATTTGAGCACTTGTAAGTAGGTTTGCGCAAGGGTAAGCAATGTTAACCTTTGGTTAAATATGCTTAGAGAGTGCAAGCTTCAATATTGTTTAACCTGTGTATGCATTGCTTATCCCCACGCAAACAGGCTTAAACCCTCTTACTAGTGCTTACATATGCTTACTCCCGCTTACTACTGCTTAATAGTGCTTATACTTGCTTACTAGTGCTCACTCCCGCTTACCATTGCACTGATTTAGATAGTAATGTCTAATGGTTCTTGGGGGGATTTGAAAGCTGCATGGAGTTATCATTCATTACACATTTTACCTTCCATTTGCATCCCTGATTCCTGTGTACATATACTGTATTGGGCACATGCATTATCTATGGACTTTGCAACATTATGACACTGACATCTCACATCTGCATTTAATGCAGTACTCCAGTTCACAAATATATGTTATGTAGTAGGTTATGCAACTAAAATATTGGTCATAGAGTGATTTGACATGGAAAATGGAATATACTGCAGTGGGACTCGAACCAGGAATGACTGTTCGTAAGGCAAAAGCTCTGACCACTACACTATTGCTGTACTGCTTCATTTGCATATATCTTGCTTTTTATCCTCTTCTGCCATTTAAGCTGCATTAACTGTAGCTAAGCGATGGGCAAACCCACGCACCTATGGTTAAATTGAATCTGTTTCATAAAAAAATATATATCTTTATAGTGTTTGTTTTCACTATTGCTCTTTTATATGTGGAGGATGTTGCTGGGGGTATGCATACACCTATGAGTGGTCTCACTCATTCTTTTAGGACTTGTCTGCTGTTCTTCATTGCAGGGGCATGTATATTCTGAGAGCTCTGCTCTCAGACACGCCCCCTGCACTCTTACATGCTCCATGTAAGATTAGGAGCTCAGGCAGCGCACCTTCATTAAGATGCATAGCACGCTGCTATCCTGCTCCTAAATGGCCGCTTCTGTGCAGGACTAAGCTAGTCCTGCATGGGAGAATAGTAAGTCCGGGGGAATGATTTGTTCACCAGTGATACAGAATTTATTTACCTTATGTGTGCTGAAAGACTTGGACATATGTTCCTGCCTTGCTCTATTTATATTTGCATATGTGCTTTCATTGTTAGAGGGAAAGTCTATTACATTTTAAAGTGAAGTTTAAAACAGAATGCTTGTTAATAAGTAACTGGCATAGTCATTCAGTTTTTATCATTATTTTTATCTGTGCATGGTAAGGTAATAAAACCATACATTTTTAACTCTGCTTTTTAAATAACAAATTTGTAACAAGACTAGGTAAACAAGACCCCCCAAAAAAGGTAATAATAAAACAATGATAAGTAACTTGGCACTTGTCTGTTTACCTAATATAATATAACTAAGTCACTGCTGTCTACCTGTCCTTGGAGGAGTGGTTTCAGCCCAGAAATTGTAGTTTTATTGGCCATTTTGGGCTAATTTCTCTCTCGTTCATCTTTCTGATATAAAAACCACATTTGCACAGTTTTCTGTGCTTGCATCAGCAAGATCCTGCCCAGGTGTCCTGCAAAGTCCTACAGCACCAGAGAGAGAATAGAGAGACTTTGGAGTGTTTAAGTACCATTTTTCTGCTTTTTCTTGCTGTTTATTGTTTCATTTTTCTGATATAAAAAAACACATTTGCATGGCTTTTTGCACTTGTATCAGCTCAGCAAGAGCATGCCCAGGTGTCCTGCAGAGTCCTACAGCACCAGAGAGAGAATAGAGAGACTTTGGAGTACCATCTTTCTGCTTTTTCTTGCTGTTTATTGTTAATTCCGCCTAAACACTTGGTTTCTAGTGTTTACTGATACTCCAAAAAAGCTTGTTTTTAACTGCATTTGTACTTATTTACTGCCTTAATTTTAAAAAGTCATTTTTGTCTTAAATTGCATTGTTTAACTGTTATTGGCTTCACACTCCATTGCAATAGCCGTTTCTGTACTGTAAAAGTGTTTTTTTCTGCTGTATCTGTGTTAATTTTGGAAAAAAAAACAAAAAAAACAAAAAAATCTTCCTATTTCCCACCTTTCCAAGCTAGAAAAGTCTGTTTTTCAGATATTTGCTGATACCTGGACTGTGTTTAAGCTTCTGTGTTGCCCATACCTTACTTGGATAGAAGTTACTTTGTTCACCAGTGAGAGTGGGGAGCTTTGAACAGCCTACCTGTCCTTGGAGGAGTGGTTTCAGGCCAGAAATTGTAGTTTTATTGGCCATTTTGTGCTAATTTCTCTCTCTTTCATCTTTTTGATATAAAAAGTGCATTTGTGCAGTTTTGCACATAGCGCAGCGGTGGTTACCTAGGGTTAAACTATTCCCGGCTCCACAGAGTCTGCTCTTCAGTTTTTCACTTAGCACTAGCCAGTTCTTCCATTTCTAGCACTCAAATCAGTGCTTTCCGACTAGCACTTGCTCAAAAAAGTGACAAAAGCACAAATAAACTATAGTACTCGATCCCCAACATTTGTTTGTAGGGAAGACTCAAATTACTCTCCCCCGCCAGCTTAACAAGAAAAAGTTCCTTAACCCATCCAGGCATGTCCAAAGGCCAGTTCCCAGTGTTTTCTCCTGTTCACCTGATGAATCTGGGCATCCTGAGGCAATGTCAAAACTGCCTCATGTACACAGACAACCCTCTCCTCCTACCACATAACACCAAAATCTATGAGAGATGGACTTATACAGCCAAACTTGAAGCAAAGCTCTCTCCAGACACAACTGGAATAGACAGTCAAGAGGAGAAGGTAACAACCTGCAACATCCCACTTGCTACACTTAGACCTATCACACTTGCAACTGCAAATCCCACACATAGATACATAAAGACATACTTGGAGGCTCTAAATAAAAATCTGCTGAAACAACAGAGATCTCCAAAGCAGACACGCAAGCAACCTCCATCCATAAACACACCGCAACCAACACATAATCTCCAAAACCAGTGTGCCACACAACCACAGCCCATAAGGCATAACTTCATATCTAACACACTTGTAATAGGAGACTCCATAGTCAGGCACACTGATGTCCCACTCACCAGGCTGGACAAAGAGAAGGTTACTGTCAGCTGCTTGTCAGGCTCTAGAATCCACCACATCACGCAGGCACTCAGGTCACTCCACAACAAGTACAAATATGACTCTGTCATTGTCCATGTTGGTATGAATGACCTGAGACGTACCTCCCTGGACTACATGAAAAGAGACATAGAAGAGCTCTCTGATCATGTAACCAAGGCAGGTATGACCCTAGCCCTGAGTAGCATCTTACCTTCACCAAGAATGATACCTCAGTACAAGGAAAAAAAATGATAAATTTCAACAATTGGCTAAGATTCTGGTGTCATTCAAAGGGGATCCAGTATCTGTCTGCCAGATTCTGGTGTCATTCAAAGGGGATCCAGTATCTGTCTGCCTGGGATGACATGCTCGACAAGCCACGATGCTTCACCAGAGATGGCTTGCACCTGTCTCCCCTGAGATTCAGGATACAGGCCAAGGCTCTTGCCACTCCCATAGTGCCTTTTTTAGGCAAGGCTCAAAAGACAAACCCACCACCGTAATAAGTACCAGTGACAAAAAACTGAGGGTAATGCTGCTCAACGCCAGGAGTTTAAACCTCAAAACGCACTCACTTGAGGCTCTTCTCAAAATGGAGAACATCGATATTTGTGCAGTAACTGAGACCTGGTTCAAGGCTTAAGAAAGCACCCCAGTGATTCCAGGCTACAACTCATACCACACATTTTGGCCACAAAACCTGGACCGAAACACCAAGGGAGGAGGTGTATCCATATTCATGAAGGATAACCACACCTCCAGACTAGTTACAAAGTATGATGCCTCAGAGATCATCCAAGTGCAACTGACAATGGGCAAAACTGCAATCCAGATTGTAGCTGGCTACAGATCACCATCCCTGCCCCAAGACACCCATTCCTCATTCCTCGAGGTACTGGAAAACATGAGCATCCAACCAAATACCCTAATACTGGGTGATTTCAATTACCCAGACATCAACTGGGAAAACTGCTCAAGTACTTATACCCTTGCTCAACACTTCCTGGAATATATTATCTTAAATGCCCTGGACCAGCTTATCAACACCTCCACAAGGGGCAATAATATACTGGACCTGGTCATCACCAACATGGAGACAAGTGCTCCATACCCGAGGTACATTCCTCGTTGGTTAGATCAGACCATAAACTCATCACCCTCGATATCCACATACCACCTACCCTAAGGAAACTACAGTGAAAAACTTCTCCAAAGCAAACATTATGCTATCTAAGACAGAGGTGGCAAATTTCGTTACTCCCATGCAGAATGACAACTTGGTTTAATCTGCTGTAGCCTACACAAAAGCAGTCTACAAGCACTTACATGAGTGCATGGGCCGTGCTATCCCAAACAAAACCAAGACCCATTCCTCCAAAAAAAAGGAAACCAGGTCTGGTGGACCCTGGCCATAAACAAGCTTTATAATAGAAGGAAGAAATTATATCAAAAAAGAGTAAAAACCCAAGAAAGGAGGAGCTCCCTGACCAACCTTAACAAAAACCTAAGATCCCTTATAAGATCCTCAAAGGCAAGCTTTGAAAGAAAAATCACAATGACACCAAAGACCACTTCAAAGCAATTTCTAGCTATGTCAGGAACCTAAATGGTTCATAGGTTCATAGGTAGGTACTAGGCTATCTGCCCAAAGGCATTTATAAGCCTAGCCAGAATGTGTTGGCTTTTGCCGCCCCCTTAGGTTAGTTCCCTGTGCATATGTCCAGCATAGCCACTGAAGTGATCCCCGGGGTAAACTTTCTGTTTCCCATCCACTTATCAAAGTTTCTCTTGAAGAGTGCTAGCGAGGAGCTCTGCCTAATGTAGATTGGAATCTTGTTACAAAGCATGGAAAGTCTCTGGGACAGGAATCTATCCCTCCAGCATGCCCTATTTATTGTTGTGGTGAGGTTTAGATCCCTAGAGTGTGTGGCTTGAGGGGATAAGGTTTTCTTTAGGTGGAGCATGTCCATCAATTCTGGGTTGGACATGGCCTTGTATGTCAGGCAGAGATCACCTCTGAGCAGGCAGTATGCAACCGAGTACAGCTGGAGTTTCTTCAGTTGAGCTGCATAGGGCATCTGTTTGAGGCCAGTGATCCTCTTGGTGAGGTACTTCTGTGGTCTTTCCAGCTTCTGCAGGTGTCTTGTAAGGTACATCCCAAATGGGGCTTTGTACTCTATGATGGGTCTGATGAGTGATGAATAGAGGGACACAATGACCTCTTTTGATCTGGATGCAAACCCTTTTGTGATTAGGTGGGCCACATAGAAGGATTTACCACATTCGCAATGTGATTATCAAAGGAGAGATTACTATCTACTTGGGTCCCCAGATCCCTTATTACATTTTCCGTATTTAGGGGACTACCATCTATGTGGTAGTTTGTAGGTACTTTGTTATTTCCAAAGGGAATAACTATGCACTTTTGGGCATTTAGCTTGAGGCCATGATTTTGACACCATGTAGCCGTCTCAGTGAGACCCTTTTGGAGGATGTCTGTGTTAGCCAGTGAGTCAATTATAGCCCCTAGTTTGCAGTCATCTGCAAACTTGGTCAGCCATAGTCCTCCTGTGCTTGTCTGTACCTCTGAGAAGTTTATGCCGAACAGGAGGGGTCCTAGGACTTAGCCCTGGGGAACACCACTTGTAACCAGTTTAGAGTCAGACCTAGCTCCCGCAACTCTCACCATGTGGGTTCTGTCCATGAGACAATTAGCAACCCATCTTGTGATCAGATCTGAACACATGCTCATCTAGCATATGTCCGAATCACAAAACATCGAACACACATACACAAAAGTGCTTAACATCGACAAGCGCTTCAGTGTATGTGTGCCTGTTTCGTAGGGAAAATTCCCTTTTCCCCACTGTAGTGTGATCTCGGAGTGAGAATAATAAAGTAATAAAGCACAGAGGAGGTCCTTGGCAAATTTTATTAGAAATTGACGAACTAATGTGGCAAATTAGAACAAGGGCTTATTTATTTCCAGGGTTGAATGAAAGCATCTCTATAAAATGTTTTTTACGGTTGTTAGCTCTTAAAAGGTGACCACTATTGAATTTGAGGTGCTTAGGTGTTTGTACACACTTTTTGATAGTTATTAATGTGTATATAATTAATAAATACGAATGTGCTTCAATTATATACACGCTTTTTGATAGGTATTAATGTGTATATAATTGAAGCACATTCGTATTTATTAATATAGCTATGAATGTATTTATTGACTTATTGATGGGACGTAGTAGTTTATCATATATAAGTATATACTATAACACGAGTTAATAATATTAACACCATTCATCATGTTTAGTTTCACATATTTCATTAAGTTTTGATAAGTAGTCATTTTTACATATATTGTACCTAGGTTATTTAATGTAGGCACCTTTAATTACAATACACTAATTGTTGTTATCAAATTTATTAATGTTTTGATTTACCAAACGGAAGCATTGTGCTGTGATATATTTTGGGATTTCCTATAGTTTTTTTAGTTTTTTGTATGTGGTTTTACCATTGTTTCCACAATGTTTATTTACACACATTTGTATATTGTATGGCAACATTTTATCTCAGGCTCTCGAGTTTTTTGAACTATTTTTAATTTTAGAACATCTCATGTTTAAACATTTTTAAGAAGCATTTTTTGTAACACTGATAAGTTAATAATTATTTAATTTAGTTTTAATTGATTCATTGGTTAATTTACTGCTTTTAAATAGATGGATCAAACAATGCTTCTGGTTTTGTCTGAAGAAGGTGAGGAAAAGTCCTTGCCGAAAGTGTTCACTATATTAAACGTTTTCAAGTTCTTTTCAGACGGCTTTTATTGAGTTCTTTCGCCTTTTCAACAGTTTTTGCCTCTTGTTTGGTAGAGTGGAGTATTTATATAGGGGTTTATGTTCAGGCTGGTGAGCTTGTCTATAATACCAGAATGGGGAATGGTGTTGAAGGCCTTTGCGAGGTCTAGGTAGGCTGTGTGTACCACCTTTCCCTCATCTATAGCCTTGGTAACTGTCTCAAAGAAGTCCACCAGGTTTAGGAGGCATGATCTGCCCTTAACAAAGCCGAACTGAGTAGGGTCCAGTGTTTGGAGGTTCCCAATGTCTCTGTTAATGAGTTCCATGATGATGCGCTCCATAGCCTTGCAGAGCAAGCTAGTCAGGCTTATGGGGCGATAGTTGCCGGGGTCTGTTGTAGCTCCACCTTTGTGGAGCAGAATAACCGTTGCTGTGCACCACTCTATGGGTACATAGCCTGTGGAGAGGCTGAGTTTGAACAGTGTGTTTAGGTGAAGGGTTAGTTTGTCTTTGAGCTCATGTAAGACGCAGCCTGGGACACCATCCAGTCGCATTGATGCTGCGTTTCTGGCTTTGGAGAGGGCTATTTTAACCTGAGTGTCTGTGATTTCAGGGGCTCTACACTCTTCTGGTATGGTTATGTGCCCTTTTGGGGGTGAGAGGGTGGTGAAGTTTGCACTAAACCTGTCTGCCAGGATGTTGGCAATAACGGTTGGTTCAGTGTATTTTGTGCCATTCTGCACTAACTCTGAGCAGATCTGGGCATTGTCACTTAGATTCTTGACATAGCTAAAGAATGCCTTGTGGTTATCTTTTGAGCCCTTGGCAAGTTTTCTTTCAAAGCTCGCCTTGGACGATTTTATGAGGGATCGTAGTTTCTTGCTGATACTGATCAGGGATGTCTTCCCTTCTTGGGATTTTACTCTTTTCTGTACTAGTTTCCTCCTTCTATTGTATAGCTTGTTTGTGGCAGAGGTCCACCAGACTGGTTTACTTTTCTTGGAGGAGTGAGTCTTGGTTTTGCTTGGGATAGCATGATCCATGCATTCTTGTAGGTGCTCGTAGAATGCATTAGTAAAGGATTTTTCAGCTTGGACAGCATTATCCTTTAGCATGGGGGCTTTGAAACTTTCCACCTCCGTCTTAAGTAATGTGAAGTTTGCTTTTGAAGTTTTTCATGGTGGTTTCCTTGTCCGGGGGTGGGGGCAGAATGTGGATATCCAAAGTGATTTGTTTATGGTCAGAGCTAACCAGTGAGGGGTTGACCTCCGGTGTGGATCACCAGTCGCCCATGTTGGTGATGACCAGGACCAATATGTTGTCACCTCTGGTGGGAGTGTTGACCCAGGGTGTTTGAGTTTACAAATTCTAGGAAATGTTGGGCAAGGGAGTTAGTACTTGAGTAGCTCTCCCAGTTAATGTTTGGGTAGTTGAAATCACCCAATATTAGGGTGTTTGGTAGGAACTTTATGTTACCCAGTTTTTCCAGAAATGTTGAATGGGGGTCCTGGGACATGGTGGGTGATCTGTAGCAAGCTACAATTTGAATTGCAGTTTTGCCCATTGTTAGTTACACGTGGATAATCTCTGAAGCATCGTGCTGTGCCACTAACCTGGAGGTGTGGGTATCCTTGATGAATATGGATACTCCCCCACCTTTTGTATTTCGGTCCGAGTTCTGTGGCCGAAATGTATGGTATGAGTTGTAGCCTGGTAGTGCTGGGGTGCTCTCTGGAGCCTTAAACCAGGTTTCTGTTACTGCACATATATTGATTTTCTCCATACTGAGGAGTGCCTCGAGTGCATGCATTTTGAGGTTTAGACTTCTGACATTGAGTAGTATTACCCCTCAGATTTTTGTTACTTGTGCTATTTACGGCAGTGGATTTGTCTTTTGAGCCTTGCCTAAAAAAGGCACTATGGGGGTGGCAAGAGCCTTGGCCAGTATTCGAAAGCCTAAGGGTGACAGGTGCAAGTCATCTCTAGCGAAGCAGCGTGGCTTGTCGAGCATGTCATCCCAGGCAGACAGACACTGGATCCCCTTTGAATGACACCAAAAACTTAACCAATTGTTGAAATTGATAATTCTTTCTTTATACCGTGGTATAATTCTTGCTGAGGGCAGGTTGCTTTTCAGGGTTAGGGTCATACCAGCCTGGGTTACGTGATCAGAGAGCTCTTCCATGTCTCTTTTCATATAGTCCAGGGAGGTATGTCTCAGGTCATTCACACCAACATGGACAATGACAGAGTCGTATTTGTACTTGTTCTGGAGTGACCTGAGTGCTTGTGTTATGTGGCGGATCCTAGCACCTGACAGGCAGCTAACAGTAACCTTCTCCTTATTCAGCCTACTGAGTGGGATGTCAGTGTGCCTGACTATAGAGTCACCTATTACTAGTATGTTGGGTATGTTATTTTGCCTTGAGGGCTGTGATTGCGTGGCACACTGGTTTTGTGAAGTATGTGTTTCATGGTTTGTTTTGGGGTGGTGGAAGTTGCTTGGATGTCTGCTTCTCTCAGATCTGCTGTAAGCTGCAGCATAATGGTTCAAAATTCACAGAACCAACTGATATAGCCAATATACTGGCAGATAGGTTCAGTGCAAACTTTAACCCACCCTTACCCCCTAAATGGCCCATATCTATACCAGAAGATTGTGCTGCCCCATAATCACAGACACCCAGGTGAAAACGGCACTTTCTATAGCAAAAAACATAGCATCCATGGGACCAGACAGTATCCCAGGCTGCATGTTACATGAACTCCAAAACAAACTAATCCCTCACCTAAATACCATGTTCAACCACAGCCTCACCTCAGGCTATGTGCCCACTGAGTGGCGCATGGCAACGGTTGTCCTGCTTCACAAGGGAGGAGCCACCACTGACCCCAGGAACTATCGCCCCATCAGCCTGACGAGCCTTGTCTGCAAGGCCATTAAGCACATCATCATGAAACTCATAAACAACAACATTGGGAACCTACAAACCCTAGACCCTACCCAGTTTGGTTTTGTAAAGGGCAGGTCATGTCTTTTAAACCTGGTTGACTTTTTTGAGGCAGTCACCAAAGCAATTGATGAGGGAAAGGTGGTCCACATATTATACCTTGACCTTGCAAAAGCCTTTGATAACATTCTCCTCTTGGGAATTATAGACAAACTCTCTAACCTAAATATAAACCCCTACATTACAAGATCGGTTGCTAACTGGCTCACAATCAGAACCCATTTAGTGAAAACAGGAAATGCTAGGTCCGACTCCAAACTTGTGACAAGTGGAGTACCCCAGGGCTCAGTCTTGGGACCTCTCCTGCTCGGTATTTACTTCTCCGAGGTGCAAGCAAACACAGGACTATGGCTAACAAAGTTTGCAGACGACTGCAAAGTGCGTGCCATAATTGAGACTCCTACTGACATAGACATAGATATCCTTCAAAAGGGTCTCACTGAAACAAATACATGGTGCCAAAATCATGGCCTCAAGCTAAATGCCAAAAAGTGCATTGTCATCCCCTTCGGAAAAAAACAAATACCTACAAATTACCACATAGGTGACAGCTCACCTAACACAGAGAGTGTGATAAGAGACCTAGGGACCCAGGTGGATAGTACCCTCTCCTTCAATAACTACATCACTAAAGTGGTTATAAAATCCTTCTACATGGCCCACCTTATCACAAAAGGGTTTAACTTCCTTTTTTCTAGATGCATTCTCCCCCTCTACTCATCACTCATTAGACCCATTATTGAGTACAATGCCCCATTCGGGATGTACCTTACAAGACACCTGCAACAACTGGACAGGCCTCAAAAATTTCTCACCAAGAGGATAACGGGCCAAAAACAGATGCCCTATGCCACCAGGCTAAAAAAAATTCAATTGTACTCAGTTGCATACCGGCTACTCAGAGGTGATCTCTGCCTGACATACAAGGCTATGTCAAACCGCGAATTGCTGGAAATGCTCCACCTAAGGAAAACCCAATCTACCCAAGCTACATTCTATAGGCACCTTTACCTGACCTCAGCAATAAACAGGACTTGGAGGGACAGATTCATGTCCCAGAGACTCCCCTTGCTCTGGAATAAGATCCCCATATATGTGAGGCAGAGCTACTCATTAGCGCTCTTCAAGAAGAATCTTGATGAGTGGATAGGGAACAGGAAATTCACCCCGGGAATCACTTCTGTTGCCCTGCTCGACAGAGGCGCAGGTAACTAAATCACATGGGAGGCGCAAGCCAAAACATTTTGGCTAGGCTTAATTATCCCATAGAGCCAATAGCCTAGTACCTACCTATGAATCTATGAAACTATTTACCTAATAATTAAACAAGAGACATAAATAGACCCTTGAGCTATATACATCGCATACTGTGTATCCACATATATGTCTGTTTAGACAGTTTACATCCTTAGATCTACAAAAGAGAAATAGAAAAATTTCTAGCTTAAAATATCAAGTGCCTCCCAATAGCATGTGATGTCCCTGCTCTGGGCCAGTAATCAAAGAGCCCAAAACCTCACCACTGACACTGGTGAAGGACATTCACTTGGAACAAATATAGATACATACAGTATTTCCAGATGCAGCTCTCTGCACCAAGTACAATAGAGCACACAGGGACCACACTAATTCTGGGGGCTGGGTTTCCCGCTCTCTCACCAGGACCCCAGTAAGACTCCCCACTAACACAGCTGTAGAGCTGAGTCCCCTGCCGAGTGTTCAAAGCCAAGTCCTCCACTACCCTTATCTGTTAAACCAGTGCTCTGTGTCCCTGCTCCAAGTATCTGACACACACACTCTTTGAGATTTTATTTTCACATATACACACACACCTGGGAAAGGTTGGCACAGATTTACTATCTGTGCCCCCTCTGCCCAGACTATGAGGAAGATACTGCAACCAGAACACTCCAAAGCCAGCTACTCTAAGGTTCTTAGAAGGGTACACAATTATACTGACTATAATTAATACTAATGCAAATGGTAGTGTTTGCCCAAAGCAGCAAAGCTTTCAGGAGGGGCCACAGTGTCACAAAATAAGTATAAGTACACTCAAAGGTTAAAATGTTCTGTAAAAGACCAGCCAAAATGAAAAGTTTAAATATATTTAATAATTTAAAAAAAAACAAAAAAAAACATGAAAATACACCAGAGTTTCAATCACAGTAAATATTAAAAAGAACACAGATGGAAAGGTTCATAGGTTCATAGGTTCATAGGCTGGTACTAGGCTATCGGCCCTACGGCCTATACAAGCCTAGCCATAACAATTCCCTGGCTATTTCTTCCCACACTATTTACTTCCCTGGACCCCTGTCTAGTAGGGTGACTGACGTGATCCCTGGGGTGAATTTCCTTTCTCCCATCCAATCATCAAGGTTCCTTTTGAAGAGGGCCAAAAGGTGCTCTGCTTGACATGTATGGGCAGTCTATTCCAGAGTCTGGGGAGTCTCTGGGTCAGGAACCTATCTCTCCAGCATGTTTTGTTTATTGTGATGTCAAGGTTTAGATCCCTGGAGAGTGTGGCTCTGAGGGATTGGGATTTAAGTGTAGCATGTCCAACAGCTCTGGGTTTGACATGGCCTTGTATGTTAAGCAGAGATCGCCTCAGAGTAGATGATATGTGACAGAGTATAGCTGGAGTTTTATAAGGTGGTCAGCATAGGGCATCTGCTTTAGGCAGGTGATTCTTTTAGTGAGGTATTTCTGTGGCCCTTCCAGTTGTTGCAGATTTCTTGAGATGTACATACCAAATGGGGAGTTGTATTCTATAATGGGTCTAATGAGGGATGAGTACAGTGGGACAATAACCTCCTTTTTTCTGGATGAAAAGCCCTTAGTGATGACATGTGCCACATAGAAGGATTTCCTGACTGTTGTGGCGATGTGGTTATTGAAGGTGAGACCACTGTCCACCTGTGTCCCTAAGTCTCTTATCGCACTTTTGGTGTTTAGTGTACTGCCACCTATGTGGTAATTCACAGGTACATGTTTTTTCTCAAAGGGGATAACTATACATTTCTTGGCATTGAGCTTGAGCCGATGGCTCTGGCACCAAACATCTGTTTCTGTAAGGCCCTTTTGTAGAGTATCGACATCATTTGGGGATTCAATAATGGCTCCCAGTTTGCAGTCATCTGTGAACTTTGTTAGCCAGAGTCCCTTAGTGTTGGCCTGTACTTCAGAAAAGTAGATACCAAATAAGAGAGGTCCTAGGACTGAACCCTGAGGAAAGCCACTTGTCACTTGTCTGGAGCTGGATTTGGAGTCAGCTACTTTTACAGTGTGGGTTCTGTCAGTAAGCCAGTTGGCAACCCATCGAGTGATATAGGGATTAATGCCCAGCTTAGTAAGTTTATCTATGATTCCAGAGTGGAGGATGGTGTAAAAAGCCTTGGCGAGGTTCAGATAGGCTGTGTGGACTGCCTTACCCTCATCCACAGCTCTGGAGACTGATTCAAAGAAGTCAATCAGGTTCAGGAGACAAGATCGGCCCTTCACGAGCCCAAACTGGGTGGGGTACAGTGTTTTAAGGTTGCCAATGTCTTTGTTTATATACGTTCCATGGCCTTGCAGATCAGGCTTGTCAGACTGATGGGGCGATAGTTCCCAGGATCCAAGGTGGATACCCCCTTGTGGAGTGGGATAACTGTAGCTGTATGCCACTCAGTGGGCATGAAGCCTGAGGTGAGGATATGATTAAACATGACACTTAAGTGAGGTGCCAGTTCATTTTGTAGTTCATGTAGTACACAGCCCGGGATGTCATCTGGTCCCATGGATGCTGTATTCTTAGCTTTGGAGAGTGCGTTTTTTACCTGTGTGGCCATTATTACCAGAATTTGGCAATCTCCCGGTATTGAGATGGGCCATTTAGGGGGTGAGAGGGGGGTGAAGTTGGCACTGAATCAATCTGCCAGGATATTGGCAATATCGTTGGGATCAGTATATTTAATGCCATTCTGTTGTAGCTCAGAGCAGATCTGAGCATTGCCATTTAGATTCTTGACATAGTTGTAGTATGGCTTGTGGTTGTCTTTGGAATCTTTGGTAATTTTATTTTCATAACTAGCTTTGGAATTTTTATGAGGGATCTCAGCTTCTTACTGAGGCTGGTGAGGGAGTTTTTTTGCATCCTGAGATTTTCCTCTTTTCTTCCTTTTGTTGTAAAGTTTGTTTATGGCAGGGAACCACCAGACTGGCTTCCTTTTTTTGGAGGAGAGCATCTTGTTTCTAGTGGATGTGCTTGTATAGTGCCTTAGTGTAGGACTCAGCAGTCAAACTTTCAGTTCCCATCTGCATGGGTGTCATGAAGTTTGTAACTTCTGAGTTGAGTAGCATGAAGTTGGCTTTGGAGAAGTTTTTTATGGAGGTTTCCTTGCTGGGGGTTGGGGGTGGGATGTGGATGTTAAGGGTGATTAGCTTATGGTCTGATCTGACCAACAAGGGGGTGACCATAGGTGTGGAGCATCAATTTCCCATGTTGGTAATGACCAGGTCTAGGATATTGGAACCCCTGGTGGGACTATAGATTAGTTGATCCAGGGCATTGGAATTTATGAATTCCAAGAACCGTTGGGCAAAGGTGTTGGTACATGAGTAGTTTTCCCAGTTAATGGCAGGGTAGTTGAAATCACCCAGTATTAGGGTGTTTGGTTGTATATTAATATTTTTCAGTATGTTTAGAAAGGTGTAGTGAGAATCTTGGGGCATGGTGGGGGATCTGTAGCAAGCTACAATTTGGATTGCAGTCTTACCTAGTGTAAGTTGCATCTGGAGAATTTCAGATGCATTGTGTTGGGCAACTAACCTGGTAGTGTGAATATCCTTGGTGAATATGGACACTCCTCCACCTTTAGTGTTTCGATCCTGGTTTGGTGGCCGAAAAGTGTGGTAAGAGTTGTAGCCTGATATTGCAGGGATGCTCTCTGGATCCTTGAACCAGGTCTCAGTTACTGCACAGATATCGATGTTCCCCATTTTTAGGAGTGCCTCGAGAGAGTGCATTTTGAGGTTTAGACTTCTAGCATTGAGTAGCATTACCATCAGATTTTGCATGCTTGTACCTGTTACGGTGGTGGTTTTGTCCTTTGAACTTTGCCTAAAAAAGGCACTATAGGGGTGGCAAGAGCCTTTGCCAGTAACCTGAATCCCAGGGGTGACAGGTGCAGAGCATCTCTGGTAAAGCATCGTGGTCTGTCGATCATGTCATCCCAGGCAGACAGATACTGGATCCCCTTTGAATAACACCAGAAGCTTAGCCAATTGTTGAAGTCAGTCATTTTGTCCTTATATTGTGGTATCATTCTGGGCGAAGGCAGGATGCTACTCAGGGCTAGGGTCATACCTGCCTGGGCCACATGATCTGAAAGCTCTTCCATGTCTCTTTTCATGTAGTCCAGGGAGGTATGTCTCAAGTCATTCACTCCAACATGGACAATGACAGAGTCATATTTGTACTTGTTGTGGAGTGACTTGAGTGCATGAGTTATGTGGTGGATCCTGGCACCCGACAGGCAGCTCACTTTAATTTTCTCCTTGTTCAGCCTGGTGAGTGGAACATCAGTGTGCCTGACTATAGAGTCACCTATGACTAAAGTGTTAGGTACGTTGTCTTGCCTTAGGGGCTGTTTCTGGGTGGCACACTGGTGTTGTGAGCTATGTGACACTTTGGTTGTGATTGGTGTTTGTTTGCATTTCAGGACAGATAAAACCACACAGATAAAGAAAAGCAGTACTTAACCAATCTCACTATATCTTTCTGACTGATCTAAAGAATTACTATTCCCTGATTACTTATTAAAGCAAGGCAAGATGAATTGGGTGAATAGTCTTCCTTCTTTGTCAGGTTTCAAATACAGACTGCCCTGAGACTTCTGTCTGATTCAGTATTAAAACATCATATCAGTGCTGGATTACAGAATGATATCACATACATCTGGTCATCTGACTCTTGTTCCCACACTACACCTTTTGCTAGAAACTGAACCAGAATTTAGCACATATGTGTTACCATACACGCAGATAGAGCTTTGCTGAGATGTGTTATAGCATCTGGAAGCTATAAAACCATTTCAAAACTTCCACCCTTCCAGGGTAGCAATTAGTTGAACCCAAAGGACAATATAGTAGGATTCCTAGTCCTGGTTTTCACAGATATTTTGTCTCTGGCTGCAATCAGAACTGTAAGATACAATCTTTATGGCCTAAACCAGGTAATTTAACTTCAGATTATTTTTCAAAATTAGCTGGACTGAGATTAAGCTCTTCTCTTCCAGTATCCTCTATTACAATATATTTATTTCAACAGTTACAATACAGTCTGACATACAGCTGCATTTCTTTTCTGTCCAGCAGGACCCACTGTTGGTACATTTTTAACACAAGCAGCTTTACAAATACATTTTCAACACAAGCATCTGTACAAATCAGTTTGATATACAAATTACATATAATTCTATACAAAACTCAATCTAGCTATGCTGGAATACATTACACATCCAATACCCTATATCTCCTGGCATAACTGGCAATACCTCCTATCATCACAAGCTGTTTACAGACTCAGCCTTGAAAATCCATACTCACATCTCCAGAAAATCCTCACAGACAACAGTTTCTGTACTCAACCATTCAGTTAGTTACTGCAGGACAGATAAAACCATAAACTAAATATCTTCAAAAGGTTCCTATCATATCTCAATACACCTGCCAGGGAAACCACTTAAACAAAGTTCTTGCCCTATCATTTGTTTTGTTCAAAGACTCCTCTCACTGATATAGCTTCTCTATTATCTTCATAATGTCATCCCACATTGGCAACAGTCTGTCATTTTCTTGCAACTGCATTTAGGCTGCCAGCATCAAAATACCTAACAGCACTTTTTTATCATGTTATTTATCAAATTTGTATACAATGTATAACAACATGTAAATTAATTCCATAGACTTGAATAAATGTACAATATGACGAAAGATCTGTTAACTCAAAAGTTGATTGCAAACCTACAGTTATTACAGAAATAACCATAAATCCAATTCTCATGTTAAATGTTTAGCTATAGGCCCTAGAACAACTTGAATTAATGAGATCTTAAGATTAAGCACTATGTGAAAACTATTGTTAGGAATACAATACAATTTAAAAATAATTATAAAGATTAAAAGATAAATGAAGAAAGGCAACAACTATATACATGTATCTCAGAGGAAAAGTACAGTTGTATACACTTACCATAAATGTAGATGTTTGAGTGTATTCACTGTTGCAGTCATTACATTTTGGTTATCTGCCTGCAGGTAGCCCTCAGCCAGCCTGAATACCAGAGTCTTTCCTTCCTGCGTCGGATGCTGTCTCTTCTTCCATGCCGTTAGGTCATCAGGGGTATAAAACATGCAGCCGATGCCATTACATCAGTTTTTCTTGCCCCAGATGTCAAGTGCCCCCACAATGGGAAGCAATTATATGTTATGGTACACCTCCATCAAAAAGCAACTACACCAGAAAGCTTAAAAACAAGAAGGAAAGGTAGAGCCAAGAGAAGTCAGGGGGCTGGAGGGAGGGTAACCAGGACTGCAACAGTGAATACACTCGAACATCTACATTTATGGTAAGTGTACACAACTGTACTATGTTCTTCATCTTTCACTGTTGCAGTCATTACATTTGGATTGATTCCCAAAGCTAAGGAAGGGAGGAGGAAGTTACAGAGCATTAGGACCAGCTATTAAGCCCTGCAAGACTGCAGTGGCAAAACCAGCTCTGGATTAGAAAAAAATAGGCATGTGGTAATGCTTGGTGAAGGTATGTACAGAGCTCCAGTTAGCAGCTTCTAGGATGTCCCTGGTAGGGACTCCTCTGAGAAAGGCTGTAGTGGTAGATGCAGCCCTGGTGGAATGTGATCTTATCCCCTGTGGGGTAGGTTTTCCATGGTGCTTATAGCAGAAATGAATGCAATGGGCTATCCATTTAGAAATGGTCTGCTCTGAAATGGTCTTCCCCTCTGCCACTGCAGCAAAGCCAACTAGCAGCTCTTCAGATTTTCTGAGAGGCTTAGTCCTTGCCAAATAAAATCTGAGTTGTCTGTGTATGTCCAAAGAGTGCAGTATTCATTCTCCTTTGTTTTGTGGATTCGGGAAGAAGGTAGGCAAATGAATGGACTGATTTAGGACCACACTAGACACCACCTTGGGCATAAAGGAAGGATTGGTCCTGAGGTAAACCCTGTCTGCATGGAAGATAATGAAGGGCTCCACTGCCATGAGGGCCTGTAATTTAGACACTCTTCTTGCTGAAGTGATGGCTAGAAGGAAGGCTGCTTTCCAAGAAAAGAATTTCAAATCTGCAGTTGCAGCTGGTTCAAATAGCGGGAGAGTGAGCTTTTCAAATACAAAGTTAAGGTTCCAGGCTGGAGTAGGGGCTCACCTGGGGGGGGGGGTCTTAACTTTTTAGCTCCTCTGAGGAATTGCTTTAGCAGGGGGTGAGAGAAGAGAGGTGGTTCAGTATTATAATGTGCTGAAATGGCCGAGGCATGAATTTTAATAGACGAGAAGGATAGGCCCTTGTGGAGCATTTCTGTTAAGTACTGAAGGATATGAGGTAAGCTGGGCACCATTGTACCCATCCCCTGAGTCTGGCTCCAGGAACAGTATCTTTTTCACTTTTCAGCATAGAATTTTCTAGTACTAGGCCTCCTTTCTTCCAGCATGACATCTAGCACCTGCTTACTGAGGGATGCTATTGGAGAGCTCAAGGAATTAGCCAGGCTGTAAGGTTCAGGGTTTGAAGCTGAGGGTACAGAATCTGGACCGCCTGCTCGGACAGTAGGGAAGGTGTCTGAGGTAGGTGCCATGGCTCCAGCAGTATCATACTACGCAAGAGGAGGTACCAGTGCTGGTGAGGCCAGTCTGGTGCGATCAGTATTGTCCTTGGCTTGTCCTGTTTGATCTTTAGTAGAACCTTCAAGAGGAGATGCAGAGGGGAAAGGCATAAACTGAGAGGCTTTCCCAGGTAAAGGACAGGCATCCACTTTCCAAGTTTGACAGTGGGAAGTCCTTGTGCAGAATTTGTCCAATTGGTAGTTCTGAGGGGAGGCAAACAGGTCTATCTCTGGAGTCCCCCATTTGTTCCTCAAGAGGTTGAATATTTTTGATTCCGGTTTCCATTCATGTGGGTCCATGAGATTTCTGCTTAGGTCGTCTGCCAGTGAATTTAGCTCGCCTGGCAGGAAATGAGCTTGTAGGTGCACTTTGTAGCTCAAGGCTGTGTTCCACAGGGCCATGGCTAGTCTGCAGAGAGGGTGCAAGTGAGTTCCCCCCTGGTCGTTTATGTACCACATAACTGTGGTGTTGTCTGTCTTTACCAATAATTGTCCTGGAAAGATGTGGTCTTTGAAGGCTGTCAGGGAATTCTGTACAGCTAACATTTCTTTTTGGTTGATATGCAGGTGCATCTGACTCAGGTTCCGTTTGTCCTGAATGCACTGCCTTGCCAAGTGATCCCCCCATGCATAGTCTGATGCATCTGTTGTTAGGGTTTGGGCAGCAGGGGGTAGAGTGAAAGGGAGTCCCTTGTTGTGGTAGCAGGCCTCTGCCCACCAAAGGAACTCTGTCTTTATACAAGGAATGATAGAAATCATTGATTCCAGATCCTGAGAATGTTGACACCATAGGCTTTTTAGATACCATTGTAGTTTCCTCATATGCAACCTTGCATATGGAATTAGTAGAATGCAAGAGGTCATGAACCCCAGGGCTTGCAGAATTTTCTTTGCAGTTAGCTGGGTCTTTGTGGCCAGTAGTTTGAAGTAGGTTGTCAAATAAACTTGTTTCTCTGGAGTGAGGTAAGACATCTGGGAAGTTGTGTTTAAGCTTGCTCCCAGGAATACAATCTGTTGGCAGGGTAGTAGGTGAGATTTCTTTTTGTTTATGGTGTACCCCACTGAGGTTAGATGTTTCTTTACGAATGCCAGATGTTTTAATAGCAAGTCCTGGCTTTCTGCCTGAATCAGACAATCGTCCAGGTATAGGTATATTTGAATATTTCTCTGCTTGCAAAATGCAATGGCTGGAGCTAGACACTTTGTGAATACCCTGGGCACAGTATATAAGCCAAAGGGAAGTGCAGAGAACTGATAGTGCATGGAGCCTGCCCTGAAGCGTAGGTATTTTCTGCAAGATTCCCTTATTGGAATGTGCAGGTAAGCTTTCTTTAAAGTCTAAGGTTGCCAACCAGGCATCTTTGCCTAGCATAGGAAGTAGCTGTTGAAGTGTTAGCATTTTGAATTTTGCGATTACCAAAAAGGTGTTTAGAATAGAGAGGTCCATGATAGGATGCCAGAAGCTGTCTTTTCTGGGTACCAGGAAAAGTCTTGAATAAAACCCTTGTCCCCTTTCTTCTGCTGGGATAGTTGAATAGCCCTGATACTTAGAAGAGAGAGAACCTGCTGTTGAACCTCTGCCCACTGATTTGGGGGTAGGTCTGGCCAACCATTTGGGGTTGGTAGGACGTGGAAGTGGAATCTGTATCCTTGGAAAACTATATTTAAAACCCATTTGTCCTGGGTAATGAGTTACCAGTTTTTTACATGCAGGGCGAGCTTTCCTCCTACAGGAGCAGGCAGTTAAGCAGGGCTTGGAAGGGTTAAGGTTAAGTCATTGTGACATTTTTCCATAGGGGTGTCTTACTACTTCCTGTTTTGGAAGTGGAGCCCCCCCACTGCTTAGGCCTGTGCGTAGCCTGAGACTGTAACCTGGGTGGCCTGCTGCTCCTGGGTTTGGACTGAGAAGGCCTGGAAGAGACTGGAAAGGACCAATTCTTTGAAGGCCAATGCCTACTAAATCTGGGAGGCTGTACTTGCAGGAAATCTGTAACAGTTTGCATAGATTTAGCTTTTCCTCCATCTTTTTGAGGACTTCTTCTGCTTTGTTGCCAAACAGGCGGTTTTGGTTTAAGGAAGCATCCAGTAATTTAGCTTTAACATGATATGGCAAGTTTTGCTCCTTAAGCCAAGCATGCCTTCTAAGTACAGACCCAGTGACAGCAGCCCTGCAAGATGCTTCTAAAGAGTCAAAACCACATTGCAAAGTATGTTTACCAACTTGTTCAGCAGAATGCATTAAATCCTATAATTCTTTGTGTTCAACACAGCCAGGAATCACCATCATTTTCTGTTTAAGTGGTCCCATAATATGCTGATGGTACTTTAACATATGAAACTGGCAATTTAAAGCCCTAATGGCCAAAGTAGCAGATGTGTATACCTTCTTACCCTATCTGTCCAAGGTTCTAGAATATCTATCAGAAGGGGAACTATTTTTGGCAGCAGTAGACTTAATGCCCTTTGGTCCTTGGGAAATGGTCTCTGGATCCGCAGTAGGATTCTTGAAGAGGAACATGTGAGAGTCAGGTACTCTGGCAGCTGGAGGTAAAGTGTCTGGGGACAGGCTAGATTCCAAGAAAGCATCATCTACAATGTCCAGAACATGAGGGATAGCTAAAGGCCTGTGTTGAGGAAAGAGTAAGAATTCCCTAAGCCTCTTTTTGGAGTCAGAGTAATCCTGGCTTTCCCAGCAGAAATGCTCCCTAAGAGTGTGCAAGGTTTCACCAAAAGAAAAATCTTCTGGAGGGGAAGCAGAGGGAATGGAATCCTCTGCATCAGAATCCTCATAAGTAGATAAGAGCAAATCCTGGTAATCAGAAGAATCCTGATCAGAAGAATCAGAAGGAAATCAGTTCTAGGTCTCTTAGAGGGGGAAGGCTGGCTTCCCCTAATTAAAGTAATAAGGTCTGCAGCCAATCTAAGCATTTGTTTTTTAGGCATATGGGCCTGACCATGCGGTTTGGATGTCCGTTTTCTAGGAGTGGGTCAGATTTTAGGTCTGGATGAAGAAGATGGCGTCAGTTTAAAATGCAAGTCTGTAGGCCTGAATACACCCTCAGAAGCCGGTTCTTGCACAGCGGCTCCGGACCCATCCAAGGTAGAGACATCCACAAGTTCCATAGTTGAAGAAGCATCTTGCAGTATGCTGGACTCCGAATGGGTCTCAGTAGAGGCCTGCGAATCTGAAGTAGCAGGTATCAGGGGCTGGGAAAGCTCCTCACTGAGTACCGGCGGACTGGTGACTAGCTTAATGGAAGTGTCATTGGCAGTTTTGGACCTATGCGGTCTGTCTCTGTCTTTATCCTTACATTTTTTTCAGAATATCAGTAGTTGGATGGCTTACCGAAGCCATTTCTGGATAGTTATACCGAGTACCAAAATAATTTGCTGCAAAAATAGACTGATGACGAATAGTTTGGGGGTTGAATAAGGCACAAAACTGACAGTGAGGGACATCGTGGTCTGGGCCTAAGCAAGGAATGCAGTCAGTGGCGGCTGGTGACTTGAAATTAAAGGGGGGCTGCAGGAGACAGCTGAATGGGTGGGGCCAATGGGAAGGGGTGTGACCAACTAGAAAGGGGTGGGGCTATGCTCAAAACCACAACAACTGGAACTTTAATTAAATACGCTGCCTTGGGTGCCAAACCATCATTACGAGAGTCCAATCAAGTCAAAATGAAGTGTAGAAGAAAAAAATATTTCAATGCATTGGCTACATGGCAACTTTCTTAATATCTAGATGGAAACACTAAGGTTGTGAGGCATGAACAAATAAATTGCTTTTTAGATACATTACTGGAATGCCAGTCAAAATCAAGTATAAAAAAAACAAGCAGCACTTAGCTCAAACCACTTCTCCTTGCACTGCAGTTCTAATTATAATTTATATTCAGTTTTATAAAATTAAGCAAGTAACATGCTGAAGTAGCAATCTTTGTGATACCCCCACTTGTAAAAATGTTTCTTATCCAAAAAAGACCTGCTGCCTGACAACAACTATCTACTTGTTTCATGTGGAACACATGATCAAAGGAAAAAATGACCAGTGAACAAGAAACAAGCTCAAGATAAATTGCTTAAATGATTACTGCACAAGTTATGGACCACACATGATAGATTGGCATTCTGTTTAGTTTACGGGTAAAGCCTGCAAAGATAACTGCAAGTCTCCAACAAATGTAATGAGCTTCTGAAAATACTGTAATCCTGTCTTTATTTCAAATACTGTCATATGCATTTCAATACCTAAGGCTTATACGTTATCTAGTTACGTAAATATTCTCTGCATGGCAACAATGAAAAGGCTTTCAATGTTGGTAATTCTTTAACAGTATACTTATTAAAGCTTACTTGCATCTTACAATCTCCGACAAGCTTAGCTGATGGTCAATAAAGCATTGCTACTTTAATACAGAGCAACAGGGCACTGTAACAGCATGCATTTTCTGAATAATAAGAAGCATAAATCAACAGTATAAAAATATGACAGAAAACCAGACCATTCTGCAAAATCAAGGACAGAAGAAAAGCCATGGTCGTACTTGTGGTCTACCTTGTATGGGGGAATACTCTGCACACTTACACTGCATAACTGCTCCTTGCCTTGCTTGGACACATCCAGAGCCACTACAATGGGGAGTGGGGTGCAACAAGTAGGTGACAGTTTGAAATGTCTCTGGCTGACGGTGATGGCTCTGACACTCATACCTCTCAACCTCAGAGCAAGAAATCTGGACAAAGCCATACATAGAAGTGGGACACAGGCCCAAAAATAAAGACAATGTTTAAATATTGCTCTTATAAACTTAGAAAGATAATAGAATAGTAGTAGGTCTTGCATTAGTATGAATTTTTGAAGGGTATGAAATCTGATACTCAAATGTCTGCCATTATTTTCGAACTTCAGTCTTTAATGATTTGCTACTAATTTGCCAGAAAACCACAATTTTATGAAAAACAGACCAAAAATGTTATGCAAAAATATAAAATTGCCACGCAATACAGCTGGGAACCTGTCAAAGAGGGGACACCTTTTTAAAATTAGTACTGTTAACTTGAGCAGCTGACAGAATAAGATCATCTACATGCATTTCTGAAATAAAAGTAAACTATAACTCTGATCATTACAGTTATTTATAATTGTAAACCCTCCACGTTTTCTTCCACAATTGCCATTTTGCAGAGGGATTATTACGGGGAGAGCAACATTTTGAGCCAAAATTGGGGATAGTTGAGAGGTTTGGATATTCCTAATTCTATAAAGTGCTTTATTTGCACGTACCTCTGAACCTCTTAATGCAGGAAATCTGGACAAGGCCAAATATATTGGGGGAACATGCAAACAATACTAAAAATTGCTCTTGTATAAACTTAAGACAGTCGATAGAATAACAGGTTTTGCTTTAGCATGCATTTTCTGAAGGTTATGACGTCTGAAACTCAATGTCTGGCATTATTTAGTGACTTCATTCCTAAATGATTTGGCAGAAAACCACAAATTTTATGAGGAACAAACCAAAAATAAGAAGCAAAAATCTATTCATTCTGCAAAATTCTGGACAGTTGAGAGGTATAGTTCAGCTGGGGCTGTCTGAGTTTGCTGCCCTTCCCCCCCTCACAAAATCATGGTCGAATGGAGCGTCCCCCCTGCAGCCATTCTAATGTCCCATTCCTTGGTTATTTCGCCCCATTTGCCATAAACACTGTAATGTGCATACTGCTTTACTTCTGCGAAGATATGGATTTCATTTGAAAGTTTTATTTTATATTTTACAGCATAAACCCTAATAGATATCTGCTAAACAAAGCAATGCAGTCTCACAATGAAAATAGACTTGGCATTAAAACCTCTCTGCCCTTGAAACTCACATTCATTGAAACAGCATTGAAATCCACATTCAAAGAAAATACATTTTGCCAGTGGCAGATAAAGATTAATTCTGGGCTGTTTTCAAATCATAGGCCCCTTCAACACAAAACATACACATGCTCTTTGACACACCTTCCTGACTGTATTAAATTATATTCCTTGTACAATACAGTACAGTTGTTAGAGGGCATTTTAAATTTATTGTTTTAAAAATTTTTCCCGTAAACAATGAAAGAAAATGCATGCACCAATAATGACAAAACTGCCCAATTCAGAACATTTCCATCATAAAAGTCTACTCAAACTTCAACAGTCCACCAGTATCAGTAAATATGCACGATCTCTGAAGAAGTAAAATTCATCTAAATAATTCCACATTAAAGAAATTCTAAATAATTCCACATTAAAGAAATCTGTTAACTAATGAAGAGGTTACTGCTAGCAAACAACCTTATATGTCATTGTTTCATCTACAAATAAAGTGCCTGTTGCCCTTGAGGAATAAATTGCTTATATTGCACTAAAAAAATTATAATGCTAGCAATATCGCAACAGGGAATGGATGGCAAACTGATAACAGGTTCATAGTTACTAGTTATCTTCGCCAAAGAGGAATGCAGTATCCATCCCCTTTACAACAAAGTACAGTAGCAGCAATGGATCTACCTACTATGGGAGTAGAGCCCACAGCCTTCTGCATCAAAAGCAAGTATACTACCTGTTGTGCTATTTACAATACAAGAAGACTTGCCATAAGCAGCACTAAACTTTTGTTCACCTGCAGCTCTCAGCTCCTTGTAAAATCTACTCGACACTCAGCTGTATCTCTGAACTTTGCAGCACAAGAAATCTGGACAAAGCCAAAATTTATTTGGGGGGGGACAAAAGCCCAAAAACCAGGGACACATTTTAAACATTGCTTGTATAATGTTGGAAATCTTGCTAGAATAAAATGCTGTGTTACCACCATACATTTCACTGCCAAGTATTGAACCTAGGACCTTGTGCAAAACAACCAGAGCAACATACCACTATGCCAAATCATCTATTTTTATGAAAGAAAGGAAGACTGAAACTTAAATGGCTACCATTTAGTGAATTCAGTTCTCACCATAGCTGTCAACATCTTAGCACAAAACACCTGAACAAAGCCAATAATGGGGGAATACAGCCCTCAAACATATTCAGTGAGTTCAGTTATCACCATAGCTCTCAACCTTGGCACAAAAAACCTGGACAAAGCCAATAATGGGGGAATACAGTCCAAAAAATAGGGACAAATATCCACTGAGGACACCAGAGCAAACCCACACAAACACAGAGAGGACATGCAGACTCCACACAAACACAGAGAGGACATGCAGACTCTACACACAAGGCACCCCAGCCAAGAATCAAACCAGACATCCCATAGCTGTCAGACAACACTGCTACCACTGCACTACCATCTGTGTTAAGTAACAAAAATACAGAAACCACAGATTTTATGAGGAACAGAACAAATATGAGGCAAAAATCTGCAAGTGCTTTAGAAATGGTGGTGGGTAGGGAATTCAGGCTTTTGTCACTTGGGCCCGAGGTACAGGGTTCAAGCTTTATTCTCTACCTACCACCATGAAGCAACTGGGGCATTTCACACACACTCCTACCTGTCTCCAGAACAGCCTGCCATTGCAGCAATCACCTGTCTCCAGAACAGTCTGCCATGCAATCCTGTACTCTGCAACACACACACACGCCTCTGCAGCAATCACTGTCTATGGAATGGCCTGCCATGCAATCTGATTGGTCTTCCATACTGGCCTGCGCATGCTGTGGTCTCCTGTGAGATGTGAAGAGGCTGGAGCCTCCTGCTATTGGTCCAGCCTGTGGGTGATGCAGTCCAGTGACCTTCTGGTTTGTGCAGTCATCACCCCACAGATTTCTGGGTTGTAAGGGTGGAGTTTCCTGCCTTCCCTATCTGGACTGCCTAACTGAGCAGTCTGGAGCTCAGGAATGCCTGAGCATGCGTTGCCTAACACAGCAGTCAGGAACTAAGCACAGAGTCTAAGATGTTTTTCATTTTTATATGTACTACAGTGGGGGGAATGGGGACTTTATTTTATGCATTCTACAGGTGGGGGACCCATTTTACAGGTGGGAGGGCTGCAGTCCCACAGTCCTATAGCACGAGCCACCCCTGAATGCAGTACAAATGAAAATCTTTATGAGGTATTTGCTTTCCACAGGTAAGACAATTGTTAACTTATACTGACATTGGTTAAGAGCAAGAAAAAGGATCTCCAATGGGGCACTTAGCCTTTTTAAAGACTTTGGTTCTGAAACTCGAAAATAAAAATTTCAGGAGTCGGCTGACTGGCACTTGTGAACTGCTTCTGCTTTGGGCACCGCATGGCAAGAAAGACTGATGTAATGGCATTAGCTGCATGTTTTATACCCCTGACGACCTGACATCATGGAAGAAGAGACAGCATCCAACGCAGGAATCCAAGACTCTGGTATTCAGGCCGGCTGAGGGCTACCTGCAGGCAGATAACCCAAATGTAATGACAGCAACAGTGAAACATGAAGAACATCAACAAAGACTACAAATAAGAATAAGGAATGAAATGAAATAAGGAAATATGTGGTGAGAGTACTAAGCAAGAAAAATGTAGTGCTCACTTACTCACTAAACTTATCATTATCTCGCCAAAGACAGGAAACTATATCTAGAAGTCTTTTTTTCTTATCAGAAACAGTTTTATTGCTACTGTAGCATATAACCAAAACAAGAACATATGGCACATACTTAGAGTTCCATTTGAATGTGACTGGAATACATCATTAGAACCTACCATTTCAGTGTGCAACATATGATACCAATGGTGCTTGACAGAACTAAAACCATGTTTAACTCGTAAGTTATCACTAGATATCCAGTTTTATTCAATTCCTCATACATTTAAGTAACTTTGCTAAGATTTAATGAAGGCTGGATAACTGCAGTTTCACTTTTAACTTATTCCTTAGTGATAGTTCCTTCCTGCATCTTGCAACTTATAAAAATATAAGTCTACATAGAACTATTTGTTATGAGTACCTTTTCACCTGTCATGTGCTGTACTTCATACTCCCTTCCAAAATACACTCTATTATCATTGGGATAAATGTATTTATAGTATTCTGTTGAGCATGTTGCACCCACTCTATTACCTCCTCCAAGCACTTTATTTCTGCTTCTAGTCCTTACTCATCACTTTTCCTTATGAGTCAATGCATGTGTTACTTGGCTTTCATCTCACAGGTCTTATATAGTGCTATGAATGTTCTTACACACAATCTTGTTTGCACAGTCATTAACTCTCTTTCCATTCTTTTCATCACTAGATGATTTGAATATTTCTGTTTTAAACTCAGTCCATATTCTCCATGCAATAAGCACCCCCAGCTTCTTAATGCCCCACTCAACCATTTGCATCTCCATCAGCTCTCATCAGCACTTTGGCTTCCTGATATCACATAAGGAATATTAAGCACACATTGTGCAATACAGTCATCTCACCTTACCATTTCGTAGTCCTGTAAATCATTCAAGAACCCTTTTCATTTGTTAATAGTTGTCATATTTTCTTGCAAACTTCAGTCATCATATTCTTTTTCATACTCCATGTTGCATTGACCCCTTTCAGTTATATATCACGAGTCCATTTATATTCATTTTATTTATTATTTATTTACATTTGTTGACCGGGGGTATCCGACTGGACGTAGGTCCATTTTCAGCGGAGGCCTGGGGAGAAAAGCTCCACATTAAAATAAACAGACAGTAGTTACATTGGATTACATAGAGATTAACAATTTACATAGCAATTACTTACAAACATATTTACAGATGAAGAACATAGCACATCAGTAGACAACTAGAATCTTTATCGGCGAAGTACATAACAGACATTAACAAATGTTACAATAAGAAGTTCTTGCTGTATAAAAAGTACTAGGCTTATGAGCATCTGAGCTTGCTATAATCAAGGTAGTTAGTGGGGTGGAAAGAAAGGTAATGGTTGGATGGGGTGGGTGATATTAGAGTGGGAGTTGCAAGGGCATAGCCAGCATGTTTTTAGGTGCGCTTTTAGTAAAGTTTTGAAGTGGGTGCATGATGGTATGGAGGTAATTGTGGGTGGAAGGGAGTTCCATAATTTGGCTATGGCACAAGAGAATAGTGCTTCACCAGCAGAGTTATTGGCTTTAGTGATCTGCATGTGATTTTTGTTGCTGGATCTTAGTGGTCTGGTGGTGCGATAGGGTTGGAGTAGATTCTGGAGAGATGGGACATTTAGTGGATGGTTTACTAGTTTGTGGGCGAGTGATAGTTGATACCATTGAAGGAGGTGAGGGAGTTCAAGCCAGCCCAGTTCAGCAAGTGAGAGACAGTGGTGACTACGGTAGGATGCCCCTGTGGCGAATTTGGCAATTTTGTTGTAGCAGGTCTCTAGCTTGTTTAGATCACATTGCCTTAGGTTGGTATATATTGGAGAGGCATAAAGTAGGGTGGAGATAAGGTGGGAATTTGCTATTGAAATCTTTGCTACTTTGGTGAGAAGATGCTTATGTCTGTATAACGCTCTTAGTATTTTGTGGACTTTTTTATGGTCATGGTTATGTGAATGTTAAATTTTAGTTTATTGTCTATTTCCACTCCTAGCAATTTGGTGTGTTCAGTTGGGTATATAGTGGTGTTGTCTTTTGCTGTGATGTTAAAGTGAGAGTTGTTTTGAGTATGTTTGGTGGGCTGGAAGATGAGTAGTTTAGTTTTGTTTGGGTTGAGTATTAATTGGGCATCAGATAACCAAGTTTCAACAGAGGAAAAGGCTTCCTGTGTGACTTTTTTCAGTTTGGGTAGGGACTGGGCTGAGCAGATGATGGTTGAGCCATCTGTGTATTGTATGAGTGTGCCATGTTTGGTGGCAGAGGCTAGATTATTGGTGAAAACAGAGAAGAGTAGGGGTCCAAGGATGGATCCTTGGGGAATCCCTATGGAGACAGGTAGTTGGGGAGATATGTCATTCTGCCATACAATGGATTGTTGGCGGTCAGACAGGTAACTCTGAAACCAGTTGGTGACTGATTGAGAGAAGGATAGGTTATTGAGAACAGAGCTGAGCTGTTTGTGTGGGACCATGTCAAATGCTTTAGATAGGTCTAGGAAAGTAGCAGAGGAGAGATAGCCATTGTTTTTATGCTGAAGGATAGTGTTAATAAAGGAGAGTAAGGCAGTGGTGGTGCTATGGTTTAGTCGGAAACCATGCTGAGTATTGGAAATGAGGTTGTTAGTAAGGAGGTAGTCTGAGACCTGAGAATGTATGCATCTCTCTAGTATTTTGGAGAGTGGAGAGAGAATAGCTATGGGGCGGTAATTGGTTAGTTCTGCGGATTCATGATGCTAATCCCCTTAACTTAGAATCTGTGTTCTCTCTCTGCACTAGGAGCAACATCTTTCTTGGACAGACAGCAATTACATGTTCAAAATCTATAAAAATAAGAAGGTTAAGGCTGTTCCCAGTGCCTCACAGTGTCTTTTTCACCATTTGTTATAACCATAAGTTGCACGTGTACCATATTTCCTTGTTCTATAAGCAAGGACACCCACATCTCCCATGCCCCTGTCAAGGAATGTCTGGCATCCAACAGTTGTTTAATTTGCAATGAAAATTTGCTTACAGCATTGGCCAAAATAACTTTTTTTAATGTACTGGCTGCACCTTAATGGGTCTAAACTGCATAAGCACTAAATATTCATCCTGGGAAAAATCATGCTTTTTTGCTTCCAGTTGTATTAGAAATTGTTCTGCTAATAACACTGACTCAAACATCACCTCAGAAATGGTTTCAGAGACTATCTGCATTACTGTTCTAGCATCTCATACTTTAAAACCTGGTAGGTCTATAATTTTGCTTCAGGTAATATATGTATGGTTTGGTACTCATCAGTTCTTCTCTGCTGCACTGTTCTGTCCCATGTCATGATATCCATTTATGCACTGTCTTTAGGCATTTCTAATTGTCCTTTCTCTAACAACTTCTCTAACTGTACAGTACTTACCTGCAAAGTGCCAATATTAACAATTTCATAAGTTCATAGGTTCACAGGTAAGTACTTGGCTAGCTGCCTTTGGGAGCCATTTTAAGCCTAACTAATTTCCCTTTTTGTGCTTGAAATAATCTATCCCATTTGGTTATAGACTGTCTTATCCCATCATGGTCGATAATTATATATTACCCCCTAATCAGAATAACTGGGATCATACCATAGATAATTTAAGGTAACCCACACATGGGATAAAGCATTTACGAACTGCCTCTGTCCATTAGTAGTACAGAGGATAATTCTGGAGTAAATATTATGTTTCCCATCCATAGATCTAAACTGATCTTGAAAATGGATAAGGATGAACTTTGTTTTATGTGGATGGGGAGTCTACTCCACAGTAGTGGTATCCTCTGTAAAATATACTTATCCCTCCAAACCATTCTGTTCATGTTGCAAAAAAGATTTGGATCCTAGAATGAGTATTTCTGATGCTACTTGACTTGCTGATATGCAGTAAATCCATCAGCAGTGGGTCAGAGGATGCCTTGTATGCCAGGTACAGATCACTCATTAGTCTGTAGGATACAGAATATAGTGACATGGTTTTGAGTTAGTCCATGTAGGACATGTTGTTTTGGCCTTGTATCCTTTTAGTAAGGTGTCTCTGTGAGCGTTCAATTTGTTTAATTGTCTGGACAGATACATGCCAAAGGGGACATTATATTCAATGACTGACCTAATGAGGGCTGCTTAAAAGGGAGCAATGACATCTTTAGTTCTAGGCACAATCCTTTTGTTTATAAGCTGTGTGATATAAAAGAACTTTCTTATAACAACAGACACATGGTCAAAAGTTAGGTCACTGTCCACATAAGTTCTGAAATCCTAAACAACTATGTCATCCCTTAGGGGACTGTTGTCAATGTCTGAAATGTCTGAACATTTTCTGAAAATGTTCTGAAAATCTTTAAATACTAAAAATCTCTGCCTGACTTCACTCTGTTTCTCTCTGTCCCATGGGAGGCCCTGAGTAGTCTGCACAACTTCAATGGTCCAACAAAAACAAAACAAAATAAAAAAAAAAATCTGAAGCAACTGCCTGCATACAATAACACGGAGAGCGGAACCCCGTACAAACCAGTAAAAGCTATGGCAATTCCTACTTTTATCAACAGACTGTGAGTAGTTCCCTTAAAGACATTCAAAAAGTCCAAAAAAAAAAAAAACTGAAGCACTGCCTGCATACAAGAACATAGAGTGTGGAACCCCATACAAACCAGTAAAAGCTACAGCAAGTCCTACTTTTATCAACAGACTGTGAGCAGTTCCCTTAAACACATTCAAAGGTTGAACAAAAGCAAAACTAAATAAAAAAAAAACCTGAAGCAACTGCCTACATACAAGAACACGGAGAGTGGAACCCCATACAAACCAATAAAAGCTATGGGTGGCAAGTCCTACTTTTATCAACAGACTGTGAGCAGTGTAGGCCTATTATAATCTTCTCTCTGTGATACTCCTACTGGTTCTCCTGCTGTGCATACTACTGGACCCCCCCCTTTTCCTCCCATTTATTGTAACAAATATATACATTTTTCCAAAGCTTTGCACTTATTTTATATTATTATATTTTATTTATCTTATATATTACATTTATTTTATATTCTTATATTTTATTCTCCCATTTATTGTAACAAATATATACAGTTTCCCAAAGCTTTGCATTTATTTTACATTCTACTTCACTGATGCTCTACTAAATCTGCTTTTGAATTCACATAGATAAACAGACACCTTTAGGTACTGACCTGGGCTAGCTGGTTGATTGTTTTTTCTTCTCACAGCTTTCTCCAAGTCCTGATTCATAGCTTCTCCCCTTTTCTTGTTCTCCTAACATAATTCTATTGTAAGTTTCCTAGCCCTGTCAAACCTGTTTTCTCACAGCTTTCTCCATGCCCTGACTCTTAGCCCCCCCTTCTCTTGGTCTCCTACCTAATCTTAATGTAAGTTTCCCAGCCCTGCCAATCCTGTCTATTCCCTCCCTCTTCTTCTTGAGAGTTTACTTATTCCTCCCCTGAGCTGCGGTACTATCTTTAATTACTTAGAACATCTGCTCTCCCTCCAGATTTTCTATCTTACTGATAGTTTTCTTTCCAGATAGCAACTCTGCAGTTGGTTTCAACCCACTCCATTCACCTTTGCTGCACTTGGGCTCAATCTGATCCCCTGCCCTCCTCCATTCCCACCCCCCACATCAATTACATTTATACTTACTCTAGCTCCTACCCCCTATCCCACCACCCAATTATCCCCCTCCAATTCCCCTCTCATTACACCACACTTTTTCACTTCCCCTCACATTACACCATTTGCCACACTGCCAACCAAACCCACACATACCCAACATCTTAACTCACCTTATCATTACCTCATCAGTACAACCTCTTCTCCACCACCACATCTCACTATCACACACTAATTCTCACTCCTTTAGTCAACCACATCCCATACTATAATGTCCATCTCTACTCTCACTACTCTACTTACCTTATCACTCTCTTTTAATATCCTACATCTAACCTTGCTACAGCATTCTTCTTCCTCTTCCTCCCACTGCCCATTATCTGTCTCCTCATACAATCTGAACACACCTCTTCCTTCTCACATATTTCAGCTAGCCTTTACAACACAAGCATATTATTATGTACTAAAATAAAAATCCTCCCTCACCATCACCACAGCATTAATATTTTCTCTCTAAATTATTCAATCAAGGTAAAATGGAAACTAGAATACACTACTCTCCCATATCCTGAAACAAACCTATTGTTATGTGGGGGACATACATCCCAACCTGGGTCCAATCTCCTCTTTTCTGCAACCCATCCAACTTCCATAAATCAATAAACTTCACCACAATTAACCTACAAAGCATCAGAAATAAAATACCTGACTTCCATGCATGGATGGCCCACAACAAATCCAATATTATTGCTACAACTGAAACCTGGCTAAAACCCTATAGTAAGAACACAGAATTCCTTCCCCCAGATTTCATCTGTCTTAGGACCAACAGACCCAGAAAAAAAGGTGGAGGCATCTCTCTAATATACCCCATGTCCTTCACTATTGTCCTATATACAAAACCCATCCCACAGTTCTCCACAGCTGAACTTCTAGTTTCTTTCCTTAAAATGAATAATTGCAAAAACTTCTGTGTGATAGTCATTTACATTTCCCCAGGCAATAGCATCCCAATTCTTGAGGAAATCCTTGCCTGGGTATCTACTAACATTAAAAATGAGACTATCATACTGGGAAATGTAAATATCAATTGGCTAGATATATCCCCACACCACTCTAACTGCAATATCAGTCTATATAAGTTCACCCAGCTAGTTAACACCATAACCAGGGCTAATAAAATGATACTAATGGCTCAATCCTAGACTGGATTTTAGTGTCTGACCCAAATAAGATCACGTCCACTGGTACACTTTTCAATAGTATAAGTGAGCACTTATCAGCCTTTATACAATGTGAATATACCTCAGCAATTAATAAACATCAGTTTACAGGGTTACCAAAAATGAATCCCAGTTCTGTTCATCTATCTTTAACCAAACGTTGCTTAGCATCAACTGGAATGCGCTAAAATCACTTTTCTTTGATGAGGTAGTTGAGTTCTTCAACACAACCTTCCTCAGCATATTAAACAATCTCGCTCCCCTTAGACAAAAGAGAGTAAGACCAGCCATGCCAGTTGGCTAACAAGATCCACTAAGGATCTTATGAAATGACTGGGGCAAAACAGGTCATGTACCTTATTAATTGCACTGACTAACCAAAACTTTCTGGGTTTCATATGCTTAAGACTTAAAGAATTCAAAGCTGATTCTGGTATTTCAGTTGTAGCATTAATTATCTGGAATTCCACCATGCACTATATGGGTTTTCCAAACATATCTTGCATTCTGGCTTAAATGCAGAAAACTATGATCAGACAATTTAAATGGACATTACTGTGAAATTACTGCTTAATATAGGAGCAGTCCCCACAAATCCTAATGCATTTCCCGCTGCTTGCCATAATCCTCTGTAGGGCTGCCATTGTCTGTAAAAAATGCAAATACTGTGCTTTCCTTAATTAATTGTAGATTGTCTTGCAGGTAACTAGCTTCTTTTCTTGTTCTCATCTCTCCATGGGGAGGTCTCAAAAACAGGTATTTTGTAAGCCATGTGGTAGAGCACAACACTTGTAGTGCAACATCTGTCTCTAAGATCATGAAAAGTGTGCTGACCACTATTTATGCATCCCCTTGGGAAAAACCTGGTTCCAGTAAATTACCACATTGATGGTACTCCACTGAACACAGAAGGCGTTATAAGAGATCTGGGAACACAGGTTGACAGCAACCTCTCTTTTGACCACCACTTTGTCACTGTGGTCAGAAAGTCCTTCTATGTGGCACATCTCATTACTAAGGGTTTTGCATCCAGGAAGAAAGAGGTCATTGTCTCTCTCTAGTTTTCCATCAGTAGACCAATCATCGAGTACAATGCCCCATTTGGGATGTACCTCACTAGACACCTGCAACAACTGGAGAGGCCACAAAAGTATCTCACAAAGAGGATCTAGGCCTTAAACACTTGTCCTATATGGACAGACTCAAAAAACTCCAACTATTTTCTGTCTCATATCGCCTACTTAGAGGCGATCTCTGCTTGACTTACAAGGTCATGTCAGACCCAGCTCTGTTAGACATGCTACATCTAAAGAAATCCCAATCCCTACACACCACACGCTCCAGAGACCTCAACCTCATTACCACAGAACATGCTGGAGAGACAGGCTCATAAACCAGAGACTGGCCATGCTATGGAATGGACTTCCCAAACATGTCAAGCAGAGCACCTCACTGGCCTTCTTCAAGAGAAATATTGATGAGTGGATGGGAAATAGAAAATTCACCCTGGGGATCACTCCAGTGGCTCTTCTGGACAGAGGCACTGGGAACTAAGGCCGGGTGACACTATGGTACGGTAATCCTATGGCTAGGCTTGTAAAGGCCCCAGGGCCATTAGCCTAGTACATACCTATTAACCTATGAATCTAAAGCCATTGCTACCAATGTTGGGATCATCTCTGAAGGAAGTTAAGCTGTAGAAGCTACAGCAGTAAGGTTGAAGATACCTGTAGATCAGGTCAACAGACAGTAAGAAATATACAGATCATGCATGTTTGTGATGACAGTTACATCATTTGGGTATAATGTAGCCTTTTTAAGGGTTCGATGTACTTTCTTGAAGATAAAGCCCATAATGTAAATAATATTTTGTCTTCAGTGCAATGCATAGGCCTTACAGTCCACTGATTTGATGTCTTAATGTATAGGCAGACATGCTTGAAATGTAAATAAATAATATACAAGCTTTTCTTCAAAGGACTGTTAAATCACAGTTGTTACAGGACCTTCATGGCAGGTACTATAACATTTTCTCCTGAAGGAGATTACCTGTAAATCCATCAGTGCCTGCAATATTCATCCATATTACTCACAGTACAGAGTTTGAGGAGGATGCAGATCAAGAATCTAACAAACTAGTGCCAGCGCTGTGTGAGGCTACCACCAAGAGAGTAGTATAGTGCTGAATAGAGAGCTGGGAATGGCTCATAAATACAGAAGAGCCTGAAGTGGACAGCTACGTCTTCACCAGCTTTGTAATGGTTCATGCGGTGAGTATAGCAGCAGCATCTGACAGCCCCATAAAGTATAATGACTTTGACCCAGAGCTGCCAGGTATGCCTTCAGACATAATGTGATTCCATAATAAGCAAATTAATTCTGTATACAAGGCATTATGCTCCGAAGAATGCATGATCATAATGTTGGTAACCCACTGAGAAGCTGGAGGCAGGAAATGAAAGGGCAGCAGAGCATATCTGAGGAGATGGCGCAAAATTAAGACTTCTGAATGATGTAACTGAAAGATTATGGATGCACATGTTACAAACCATACCACAATACAAAGAACACTATCTATAATCTGTCTCTGTCTCTCTCTCTCTCTCTCTATATATATATATATATATATATATATATATATGGATCTACTTCACTTCACTGAAAACTCATTTCACAGAATTTCATTTCACCAAGACCAAATCACTGAAAGCTCAAATCACTGAAAACACATCTGACCGACTCCCATGTCACTGAAAATAGTAGTGGCATTATATATACCCTTTTCCCCACTGTAGTGCGATCCTGGAGTTACTATATATAGTTAGGGTGTGTGGGGGGCGTAGGGGGCATAGCGCCCTACCTAGTTTGGTTAAAAACTACTTACTTACCCTCTTAACAGAAACTGGACAATATAAAACCAAGCTAGGTGGGGGGCTACACTCCCCAATGTGGGGGTTGTGGGAAAGGCATATAAACTGCCACTACTATTTTCTGTGAAATGGGATTCGGTCAAATGAGTCTTCGGTGATTTGAGCTTTCGGCAATTTGGTCTCAGTGAAATGAAATTCAGTGAAATGAGTTTTCAGCATAGTGAAGTAGAGCTCTATATATATATATATATATATATATATATATATATATATATATATATATATATATATATATATCTATATGTGTATGTATATATGTATTTGCGTGTGTAATTGTAAAGAAACATAGTAGAACAGTTCTACAATGACAGAAAAGTGCAGTGGATCTATATATACCCTATATATACTACATTCACGTTTCAAGTTGAGTAGTCATTATTTGTTTGTTTATTTATGTTAATTTAGTAGGTGAACCAATCTTTCAACCATGACCTGAATCATTGGTGTACAGGCATCAAAGCCATACTGATCAAGATCTTGCCAATGCCATAAAGCCATTTTCTAACTGGAAGTAACTTAAAGCCTTTTCTTTACCATGTCTTAAAGTAAATGAAAGAAAAAAACAGATCACTAATGTAAAGCAAAACACTGATAAAGTAAGTTGCAGTAATTCAAATGTTTAAATATGGTAGAATACATGCTAATAATCCAGGTAAGAATTAGATCATGCATGTGTAAAAAATGTAAGTTAAAGAATCCACCCATTTATTTTCAATGACCACTGTATGCATTTCATATTGCAGGAAGCTAGAGCTTATTATAACAATCTATGAGTCTAGGAAGGGAAACAGTTTTTGATGAGACCCTAGTCTATTACAGGACACATTCACATTCACATTCATACTATGTACACATCTAGGGTTCCATTCTGGCCATTGTCATTTTACCTACCTGCATGCATTTGTAATGTCAAAGGGATCTAACAAAATCCCACACAAATGCAAAATGAACAAAGGAACTCTTGAAAGAAAAGCATACCAGATAGAAGCAACCTCAGAGAATTATAAGCTGAGGAAGGAATATTAACTTCTTCTCATTTGTATCCCCAACCAAAATTCAAATCCTTGTAAAGGAGAAATAGCCAACGATAAAAAACAAAAAAAAAAAACAATCATATAAAAGACAATAAGCCTGGGCAGTCAGAAGGAGACAAAAGGAGCTATTTAGTCAATAAAATCCACAGAAGTTGTATTAAATCTGTTATACACATAAACGCTTAACTGCAATCACCATGTTTTCATCTTCACGATGCAGTGATTGCAGTTAAGCATTTATGTGTATAACAGATGTGTGTATGTTTACGTGTATAACATATTTAATAAAACTTCCATGGATTTTATTGACTAAGCAGCTCCTTTGTCTCCTTCCGACTGCCCGGGCTTATTGGCTTTTATTTGGTTGGTTTCTTCTTATTTGTGCCACACTAAGATCACACATTAAGTTGCATGCTTAATCATCAGAAGTATAATCCGCATAAAAGGGCAGAATATGAAGATTTTCCTTAGTCTGTATGAGATAGACTGGACAGTAAGAAAGAAAAGGGGAGTATGGTTATATGATAAAATGGAGTGATTTAAGAAAGTTTTGTAGATGTGGCAGAAAGTATGAAGGAATGGAGCTTTCAACATAATTTCCTACTGCCACTATGATGCTAAATGAATTACGCACAGTAGCAGATATTACCTGAAATGAGAAAGAGATCTACTCACATCAGAAGGTTAACAACTGTTGAAACTTAAGTATGTATTTGTTTAACAATTACTTTCTAGTTACTAATGAAGTCTTGCACATAAAGTCTAAAATATCTTATCTAATGCTTGTAACATATTTTTTGTATAAACTGTGAAGATTCCTGAACTGTTTAAAATTTGTAGTATTTAACTGTATAACAACTAGTACCTGTTAGTAGTCTAGTAATCTCATGGAGCTTATCTCCCCGGGACTCTACTGAAAATGGACATAAATCCAGTTAGACTATCCCAGTCAACAAATGTAAAATAAATAAATAAGATAAAATAAAACAATTATTTCTGAACAATTCACACAAGTCATGTCATGATAAGATGGCTAAGCTATTCAGTTTCAGATAATTTATGATCAGTAAACATTGCAGCTCTCCCAGTGGTAAGATGTTTTTCCTTCATTCAAAATTGGAGAATGCATTATAATATATCAGGGATAGGTGGAAGAAATGCCAGTCTATGACCTAAAAGAGAAGTGGCTAGTGTGGCTAGCCTGAAGTAAGATTTTTATTCTAAACAGATTATTTCAAGCAAAAGCCCGATCACACAGGTGATTTTCTTAACACATGGGAGACAGTACTCTTTGCCAAGTGACAAACAGACATTGTTATTTCACTGATCTTCAGAGACTGAGGTATAAACCTGCAGATTCTTTTCAGAAATATAAGATGGTCTGGAAAACTGTATTTAGTGGAACTACTATCATATACATTTTAACAACACAAAAGCATAGATATATGTATGACAACAAGGGATGTTTGTACACAGGTATTTTTTTTCTCTATCTGCTGTATAGATGATCCATCTAATTTATTCACATCTGTCTCTGACCATCCCCGTACACAACACAGTGCTGTTACTAGTGATCTGCAGCAACGCCTGCCAGAATAGAGTTGTTACTGGTGATCTGCAGCAATGCCTGCCAGAATAGTGCTGTTACTTGTGATCTGCAGCAATGCCTGCTAGAATAGTGCTGTTACTAGTAATCTGTAGCAATGCCTGCCAGAATAGTACTATTACTAGTGATCAGCAGCAATGCCTGCTAGAATAGTGCTGTTACTAGTGATCTGCAGCAATGCCTGCCAGAATAGTGCTGTTACTAGTGATCTGCCACAATCCCTGCCAGAATAGTGCTGTTACTAGTGATCTGCAGCAATGCCTGCCAGAATAGTGCTGTTACTAGTGATCTGCAGCAATACCTGCCAGAATAGTGCTGTTACTAGTGATCTGCAGCAATGCTTGCCAGAAGTATGTTAACAGATTAAGCCATCATTTATATTGCACTTTGAATAGGAAAGCTGGTCTGAAACTTAAAATGTTTCTATTTATCCTTCTTGGTAAAAGCAAAAAAATATATATTATGGTTATTAATTTCAGCAGAAGTCAGTAATCCATTAATAATGGGTATAGTGTTGTTCTATTTTTAAACATTTTTAAATTAGAGCAGGAAGTCTGCCCAGTCAAACATGTTCCATAATGTACAGAAAAAGGCTTACACTTAGTGGTAATTGCCTACCACAGGTTGGTCAACTACCATAATGGTGAGAAAATGTGATTCAAAGGCAGCAATGAAAAGATCTCACTGTCTCATTAGCATGTCTCTGAATCCCACATTAGCTAACACCAGTGCTATCAGTTATGTCAGTGTTCTCCCTAGCATCTCATACATTGCATTGGCAAAGGCACCACCCTATACATACACACATCAACAAACAAGCCTTCCACAACAGTTAAACATAGTCACAGAAACACTTTCACCCATATACACATACTCCAAATCAAACGCAAACACACACACACATACACATCAACAAAGAAGCCTTTTCTAACAGTCAATCACAGTCATTAAAACACTCATCCATTCACCTACATACATGATCCAACATAGGCACACGTCCATGCACACACAAACACACATACATGCGTGCGCATCAAGAAACAAAAGAGAAAAATAAGCTTGCATAGTTTAACACCAGGGAAAAAAGCCACAAATATCAGCTGTTAGCTAAATTAAGCTGAGTTTACTAGTCTGACCACATATAAAATATGATTTTATTGTACACTATGAAAAACATCCCCTCGTAGAAGAAGGTAAAAGTAGTAAGACAAATCCACCATGCCAATTGCAGATGTAAACCATATAAGAAAAACACAAATGGAATAATAACAAACACAGTCTTTAAGGTTGCAATGGGTTGTATTAGTCCACTGAATCCTTAAAATGTAAAACATTGAGAAAACTTCACAGTATCTACATCTAATGGTTAAGTGCTTTCATCCTTTCTATATTAGTGGACTTCATTGAAACCATTTTCCTATCATTCAGTCCATATAAATAGGACTATCAATTATTCATGTAATAATCATTAATTAAACAAAAAGGTTTTAAAGATGCAACCACGTGATCTTAAAAACAACAGCATTAAAAACAAACAAGCCTTCCCAGTCAATCAGTCATAGTCACAGAAACATTACCAATTCACCTGCCTTCTCACTCCAACTCAAGCACAGACACACACTTTCATGCACCAAAAACCCTTTTGTGAAAACAGCTGTGCAACAAGCAGGTTAGCTGACAAATGAATCAAGAAACCAGCATATTTTAAGCGCTTTTGTTCTTTACTCATAAGAACTTCCTCAGAAACTATTACCAGCTAACTTCCTTATGACATAAAATGGATACTTATGCCAACTGTGAAAACCATTTGACTCCAGAAACTTTATGTAAATTACGAGAAAGTCTTTAAACTCTCTGAACTATAGATAAATAGATAGATAAACATAGACAGATAGATTAGATAGATAGATAGATAGATAGATAGATAGATAGATAGATAGATAGATAGATAGATATATGATATAGTGGCAGTTTATTTTGCTGACAGTTCCTTTTGTTGACAATGTGAACTGCAGTTTCATTTTACTGATAATTGTTTTTACTGACAAATCATTGGCAGTTCATGTTTTGGGCATATGTAAGCATGTCAGTATTAGAAGTGGGAGTGCACATGTGTGTGAGTATTTGTGAGTAGGGTCAGAGTAACAGCAACGTAAGGGGATATATTTTAGGTGTGTTTGTGGGTTAGAGTTAGACGTTAGTAAGGGGACAGGTTTTATGTGTGTTTATGTGAGTGTTTGTGGGCTGAGGTTAGAGTTAGGGATAAGTAAGGGGTTAGATTTAGTGCTGTGCATGTTTTTTTTGTATACGGTATAAGTTTGAGCTGTCTTGTACAGTGGTAGTGTCGCAGGATGTTTTCTAAGGTAATGTATAGGGTTGGGGTTAGGGCCATGGGTGAAGTGTTAGGATTAGTAATCATATTACTAATGCATGCTAACTGTTACCCTGACCCCAACCTTAGCCCTACACATTACCTGACAATAACCCTTTCCATAACACTACCACTATTGGACAAATTATACCTGATAGTAATGTTGGTGTTTTTTGTTTGTTTGTTTTCTGATTTATTTTATATTTAATGTAAACTGATTGCAAAAAGAGACTGGTTATCTTTTTTTGCTTTTAGTTTAAAGTGGAATTTGGATTTTTTTTGTCTATGTTGTGTGCTTGGTATGTCAGCATTAGCAACTATTGGTGCAGCTGACAGTGTTGTTGCCTCACAGCAAGAGGTTCTCCGATTCAATTCTCAGTTGGGGTGCCTTCTGTGTGGAGTCTGCATGTCTTCCCTGTGTTTGTGTGGGTTTTCCATGAGTGCTCTGATTTTATCACACATTCCAAAGACATGCAGTAGGTGGATTGAACACTCTAAACAGGTCATAGGTGTGAGTATGCATGTGTATTTATGGTATGGAAGAACAACCATGGCAGTGTTAGCTATGCAGCGATGTGAACATCAGCTCTAAATCTATTGTCGATACCCAACCCTATGTGCAAAAAATGGAGAAAGGGAGTTGTGGCTGGATGGATAGGTGGACACGTGGATGGATGAATGAAGCATTAGTTACTGTTGGTCTTTTGGTGTTGGTACTTTGAACATCAGTATTTCACTGTGATAGGATTTTAAACATAATCATAAATATATATATATATATATATATATATATATATATATATATATATATATATATATATATATATATATATGTATATATATATATATATATATATATATATATATATATATATACATATATATATATATATATATATATATATATATATATATATATATATATATATATATCTATATATCTATAGATATAGATATATAGATATACACACATATATATACATATATATATATATATATATAGAGAGAGAGAGAGAGAGAGAGAGACATTAATTTGTGCCTGATGGTTAATTACAAAATTATCTCCTTTAAACCTGTTGCCATTCTGCGATCCAGTTATTATTACTGCAGTTGTCAAAATTGAAACTGTACATTGCACATGTAAAGTAATTATAATTCTTTAACAAGGCAAGCCAAAACTGAGGCCCCAATTTCAAAAGAATTGATCTCAGTGTAAGTGACCACTTACACTGAGAGCAGGCTGACAGCAAGTGTTTTGGAATCGGGTACCTGTAGTAAGCTTGTTTATAGATCTTATACCAAAATATGTCACTTAACTTAGAGCAATTATTTTGGAATCAGAGCAGACTTACAGGGAGAGCAACTCTTTTGGAATCTGGCCCCGAGTCTTTTCTGGTAATAAAAATGCTGTTACATTTTGGGCCAGATTCCAAAAGAGTTGCTCTCAGTGTAAATCTGGCCTGATTCTGAAAGACTTGCTCTAGTGTAATTAACTTACTTTGGTGTAAGGCCGATCTTCAAACTGGATTACTAATTGTGCCAGATTACTAAAGACCTGCTTTCAGTGTAAGTGGTCACTTAACACTGAGAACAAGTCTTTTGGAATTGGATCTTTTACGTTTACTACATCTCTACATATTTTAAATAATTAGCTGTTTTTTATGTCTCCAGCATTTTGATTTATGCATCTGTCTTACCTCGTGCAAAATATCTGCTTTTACTTATTAAAAAATGTATTGAATTTAAAATCGCTCTAAACTAAGTTTTAAATGCAACTCATTTTTGTTAAATGAGTAATTTTCACCAGATGTCATTTCAGAATTGAATTACTTTCAGTTAAAGCAATTGTAGATCTGCACTTTATTTTAATGAGTCATTGTTATAGAACTGTCCACTTTCTTATAGTTTAAATTTTACTTTAACTAGATCTGTGATTCACATGGCCAGGTCATATATACTGTCACATACCAGTTTATAGATTTATCCAAAAGTATTCAGAGTAAACAAAGTAATACATTCTTACACACACACACACACACACACACACACACACACACACACACACACACACACACACAGTTTATATATATATATATATATATATATATATATATATATATATATATATATATATATTTTTTTTAATTACAATTTTGAAGTTTCTAAACTTTGTTCTTATGGTCTCGACCATTTACAGTCTGAAGTTTTGAAACTTTAAGCTTATGAAGTAGATCCATGGGTTCATAGGTTCATAGGTAGGTACTAGGCTATTGGCCCTAGGGCCTATACAAGCCTAGCCAAAAATGTACCCTGGCTTTCGCCACCCAAGAAAATTATTTTCCTGTGCCCCTGTCAAGCAGAACCACAGAAGTAATCCCCGGGGTGAATTTCCTATTACCCATCCAATCATCAAGATTTTTCTTGAAGAGTGCTAATGAGGAGCTCTGTTTGACATAGATAGGTAGTCTGTTCCAGTCTATGGGAAGACTCTGGGACAGGAATCTATCCATCCAGCATGTTCTGTTTATTGTGGTGACAAGGTTTAGGTCCCTATAGCGTGTAGCTCGGAGGGATTGGGATTTCTTTAAGTCAAATAAAACAAGGACAGCTACCACAGCAACAACTGCCAAAAACGCTCAGGACCAGCAAAAACCATGAAGAATGTAGTTTATTTCCACACAATCCCTGACTAAGTGCTTTCACCTAAAAAGGCATCATCAGAGTCGGTGCAAAATCAACCAAACACAGTATTTAAATGATTACTTCAAAATAATTAGTGACATCATGAATTAAACAAACCAATGAGCCAAATCCCCACAACTTTAAAATTTTAAAGTCACTTCAATATACACCCAACATAACTTAAAGAACAAATAAAATTAGTTGTGTTACACAACAAATAACACTACTATACTATTTAAAATAAACAGTATATACATAATACTTACACCCATAAGCAAAGCAGTTTTTACAAAATAAAAACATGAATTACATAAATTATATGCAACTAGATTTGTGCTTTAAGACTGGTTTAATAGAAATAAAATCATTGATGCCAGGAAATCACATGGCATCAAGCCTCACCTGCCATTCAACCTCCAACATAGCCGCTTTGTTGCCAATGTCACCCCCCTGATCTTCATATATCCTGTCTATAACAAAAAATAAGAATTTTTTAAAATCATTACATTGGCAACTATGCAAGTATAAAGCATTATGTTGATCTTTCTTCTTCAAACTTCCTATATGTTCACTAATTCTATCACGCAGTCTACGTGTGGTCATACCCACGTAGAATGCGTCACATGTAATACACGAAGCAACATAAACCAAATTCTTTGTGTTACAATTACACAAACCTGGGCAAGACAATGTACGCTCAAAACCTTTAACACATAAATGTGCACCTTCAGCAATGAATCTACAACACCTACAATTGCCACATTTAGACATCCTAGATTTCCTTACTCTGGGGGGCTTGTAACATTGGTACAATTCTTAATTTCAAGACTGCATGTCACAACTTCCTGAATTTTGGCCCATTTTTTAGGTTCTGTATTATTGTAATTTTTTTTTAATAGCAGATGTCTATCTGAGCTCTTCCTTACATTTGTTTGGTTCACACTAATATATAGTTATCTGAATGTACGATTGATTTTAATAGTTTCGCGTTTCTTAGAAAATGACTTATTTACAAATTTTATTCCTTTTTCCATGAAATTTGTTTGCTTGTTTTTACTTTATATAGCATTGCTTGAGTGTGTGTTTTGTAAAGTGCTTGAACATGAACTCGAATGGGATACAGAACTTTCATTTATGACATATTCATCCTGTGAGGCAACAAACATTAAATGATAGTCTACCTTAAAAATGTCTAGATACCAACAGTCATACCAATTCTGTGAGGATACCATTCTATGATAAAGCAGGACATTAACCACAAGCTTTTATGAATAAGCAAATAGAAACTACTTTTTAAAAGATCTGTTGATGCTTGCAAAAGTATAGCAGTTGCACACACAAAAGAAATGGAAGTTTCATATGGATAGAGCAATAACAGAAAAAAAACTAACTGCATATATTGCTATTTTCAGTTGATTATTGCAGCTGACTAAACTTTTTGAATGAAAATAAAGTCTAAAAAATCTGTGGATTCCTAAGTTGCTGCAGATAAGAGTGCACAAATGCAACTGTGGAGAAGTAAGAAAGGGATATCAGATTATATCCAGTCAGTGCTGCAGACACAGCATTATGAACCACTGTCTTGAAACTTTACTGGGAGATAAAATGCCAGCCTGGTTTTGTCATGTGTTTTATGGGCTGTCTATAGAGGTACTCAGGCTCAAGCCCTGTACCTTGGGTACAAGGTTAAAAGAGCCTAAAGTCCCTAGCCACCATGACTTGTGAATTCATGCCTCATATCTGTTACTTATAAAATCTGTGGTTTTCAGTATTTTTGTGGCAAATTACAGATTTAATTCACTAAATAATGACAGGCATTTGAATTTCAGACTTCATATTCTTCAGAAAATAAATAGTAACACAAAACGTTTTATTCTAGTAATTTTCTAAGTTTATACGAACAGTATTTGAAATTTGTCCCAATTTTGGGGCTGTATCCCCCCCCCCTTATTGGCTTTGTCCAGGTTTTTTGTGCTAAGAAGTTCAGATCTAAGGTGAGAAGTGAGAACTGAATTTTACTAAATGATAACCATTTAAGTTTCAGTCTTCCTATCTTTCAGGAAACCTCTGATTTGGCATAGTGGTATGTTGCTCTGACTGTAGTGCACAGGGGCCTGGGTTCAGGACTTGGCAGTGAAATGTATTGTTGTAACACAACATTTTATTCTAGCAACTTTCCAAAATGTTTGTCCACCCCCCACCAAAAAAAATGAAATTGAAAATAAGTGTGAGAAGCTGTACAAGATGCCTGAGGCTTACACTACTGTCATTCTATTTATATATATATATATATATATATATATATATATATATATATATATATATATATTGGGTGTGGAAGCAGACTTTTATGATGGACAACTTGTGAACTATACAGTTTTGTCATTATTGGTTCATACATTTTGTTTTATTGTCTACTGGAAAAAAATGTTCAAACAATAAATTTAAAATGCGCTTTGGCTAACAAGTCTTCTGTATTATACAAGGATTATAATGTAATAAAGTCAGGAAGGTGTATCAAAGAACACATGTATGTTTCTTGTTTTGTGTGCAAGAGGCCAATGATATGAAAATCGCCCAAAGGCAATCTTTATCCATCACTGGCCAGATGCATTTTCTTTGGCTATAGTGTGTGTTTCAATGCTGTTTCAATGAATGTGAGTTTTAATGCCAAGTCTATTTTCATTGTGAGACAGTATTGCTTTGTTTAGCAGCCTTGTTTAGCAGATGTCTTAGTGTTTATGCATTGTGCTATAAAATTTAAAAATAAAATCCCAATAATCATTGTAGAAGTAAAGCAGTATGCACACATTAGTGTTTATGGTAAATGGGGTGAAAAAGCCAGGTAATGGGACACTGGAATGGCTGCAGGGGGACGCTGGTGCCATATTTTGGTTGCCCCACAATTCCAGTGGAGTGGGTGGGGTTACTTAATTATGTATGCAAATTTGATGTTAATCAGCACAGATTTGTACCTTTTTTTCATGGCCCTTGTCCAGATTTTTGATGTTTCCAGGTTGAGAGGTATGCACTATGCTCAGCCCTCATTAGACCAATAATCGAGTACAGGTATTTGCAACAACTACAGCGGCCACAGAGATTCTTCATTAAAATAATACAGGGTGTAAACAATATGCCCTATGTGGACTACCTTAAAGCCTTGTCCCTGTACTCAGTCTCCTACAGACTACAAAAGGCCAATCTTTGCCTAAAACACAAGGCATTCTCCAATCCAGCCCTGATAGATCTGCTACACATTCACAAAACAAACAGCACAAGAATATCTGTGACATAAACAAAATATGATTGGAGGAACAGGTGTATGTTTCATAGATTACACCCCTTCTCTGGAACAGACTTCCCATTTATGTGAAACAGAGCTCTTTTCTAAGCCTATTCAAATATTTGGACCAATGGATGAGAAATCATAAATTCACCCCTGCTTGTCACCTGTGGCCATTATGGACAACAGTAGCTTGTAGATGCTGTTAGGCACAGGGATATACTAAAGTCATTCCAGTCCTTGGGCACTGATAATTAAGAAAACTGGGGCATAAATGGGTAGGCTTAAAAAGGCTCTGGACCATTAGACCATTGGTATTCTCCTATGAGGAGTTCTTCTAGTCTTGTGCAAATGCATGAATTTTCTTTCCTCAGACATTTATGAAACAATGTGTTGGCATCCAGGAATACATATAGGTTCATAGGTAGGTACTAGGATATTGGCCCTAGGGTCTATATAGGGTCTATAAAAGCCTAACCAAAAGGGTACCATGTGTTTTGCCACCGAAGAAAATTATTTTCCTGTGCTCCTCTCGAGCAGAGCCACAGAAGTGATCCCCGGAGTGAATTTCCTATTTCCCATCCAATCATCAAGATTTTTCTTGAAGAGTGCTAATGAGGAGCTTGGTTTGATATAGATAGGTAGTTTTTTCCAGAGTATGGGAAGTCTCTGGGAAAGGAATCTATACCTCCAGCATGTCCTGTATATTGTGGTGACAAGGTTTAGGTCCCTAGATTGTGTAGCTCGGAGGGATTGGGATTTCTTTAAGTGGAGCATATCCAACAGCTCTGGGTTTGACATAGCTTTGTATGTTAGGCAGAGATTGCCTCTGAATAGGCGATATGTGACGGAGTATAGCTGGAGTCTTTTGAGACGGTCTGCATAGGGCAACTGTTTGAGGCTGGTAATCCTTTTAGTGAGGTATTTCTGTGGCCTTTCTAGTTGTTGTAGATGTCTTGTGAGATGCATACCAAAAGGGGCATTGTACTCTATAATGGGTCTAATGATTGCTGAGTAGAGGGAACAATGACGTCTTTTTTTCCTGGATGAGAAGCCTTTTGTGAAGAGATGTGCTACATAGAAGGATTTCCTGACTACTGTGGCAATGTGATTATCAAAGGAGAGACTACTGTCCACCTGCGTCCCAAGGTCTCTTATCACACTTTTGGTGTTAAGTAGACTACCACCTATGTGGTAGTGCATGGGTGCAGAGTTTTTACCAAAGGGGATGACAATGCACTTTTTGGCATTGAGCTTGAGGCCATGGCTTTGACACCAGGCATCTGTCTCAGTGAGGCCCTTTGGTAGGATGTCCACATCGTTCTGACTTTCGATTATGGCTCGTAGTTTGCAGTCATCTGTGAACTTTGTTAGCCAAAGACCTTCCGTGTTAGCCTGTACTTCAGAGAAGTTGATACCAAACAGGAGAGGACTCAGGACTGAACCCTGTGACACTCTGCTTGTCAATGTTCTGAAGTCAGATTTGGAGTCTGCTACTATCACAGTGTGGGTTCTGTCAGTGAGCCAGTTGGCAACCAATCTTCTGACTCAGGGATTTATACCTAGTTTAGTGAATTAATCTATAATTCCAGAGTGGGAGATGGTGTTGAAAGCATTGGCGAGATCTAGATAGGCTGTGTGAACCACCTTACCCTCATCGAAAGCTTTGGTGACTGCTTCAAAGAAGTCTATCAGGTTTAGGAAACATGATCTGCATTTCACAAACCTGAAATGGGTGTGGTCCAGAGTTTCAAGATTACCAATGTCTTTGTTTATAAGTTCCATGATGATACATTCCATGGCCTTGCAGACCAGGCTCATCAGGCTAATGAGGTGGTAGTTCCTGTGGTCCATGGTTGCTGCCCCTTTGTGGAGTGGGATAACTGTCACTATGCACCATTCAGTGGGCACAAATCCTGAGGTGAGGCTATGATTGAACATGGTACTTAGGTGGGGTGCCAGTTCATTCTGTAGTTTGTGCAGAACGCAGCCTGGGATGTTGTCAGGTCCCATGGATGCTGTGTTCTTGGCTTTGGAGAGTGTGGTTTTTACCTGTGCAGCCATGATTACAGGAAATTTGCATTCTTCTGGGATAGAGATGGGACATTTTGGGGGTAAGAGGGGGTAAAGTTAGCACTGAACCTATCTGCCAGGATGTTGACAATATCAGTTGGTTCTGTATATTTAGTGCCATTGAGCTGTAACTCAGAGCAGATCTGAGTGTTTCCATTGAGATTCTTGACATAGCTATAGAATTTGTGGTTGTCTTCAGAATCAGTGACAATTTTGTTTTCGTAACTAGCTACGGAGGATTTTATGAGGAATCTCATCTTCTTACTGAGGCTTATCAGGGAGTTCCATCAATCATGAGATTTTACTATTTTTTGCAACAGTTTCTTCTGTTGCAGAGTTTGTTTATGGCAGGGGACCACCAGATTGGCTTCATAGCATCTTGGTTCTGTTAGGGATAGCATGATCCATGCACTCTTGTAAGTGCTTATAAAGTGCATTTGTGTAGGATTCAGCAGTCGTACCTCTATTGTCCACCTGCATGGTTATCGTGAATTTTGTCACTTCTGTCTTAAGAAGCGTAAAGTTGGCTTTGGAGAAATTTTTTACCGTGGTTTCCCTAATGGGGGGTGGGGGCAGAATGTGGATGTCTAGGGTGATTAGCTTGTGGTCTGACCAATGAAGAATTGACCTCTGGTGTTGAACACTGGTCACCCATGTTGGCAATGACCAGATCTAGGATACTGCTAACCCTGGTGTGAGTGCGGATAAGTTGATCCAAGGTACTGGAATTTATGAATTCCAGAAAACATTGAGCAAAAGAGTTGGTACACGAGTAGTTTTCCCAGTTAATGGTGGGGTAGTTGAAATCACCCATTATTAGGGTGTTGGGTTGTACCCTAATATTTTCCACTGTATCAAGAATTGAGGAGTGGGAATCCTGGAGCCTGGTGGGAGATCTGTAGTAAGCTACAATTTGGATTGCGGTCTTGCCCAGAGTTAGTTGCACTTGGATAATCTCGGATGCATTTTGCTTAGTAACTGGCCTGGAGATATGGATATCCTTAATGAATATGGACACGCCTCCGCCTTTAGTGTTTCAGTCCAGATTATGTGGCCGAAAGGTGTTGTATGAATTATAGCCTGGTAATGCAGAGGTGCTCTCTGCAGCCTTGAACAGGTCACTGTCACTGCACAGATGTCGATGTTCTCCATTTTTAGCAGTGCCTCAAGTGAGTGCATTTTAGGTTTAGACTTCTAACATTGAGTAGCATTACCCCCCGATTTTGCTTGCTTGTACCTGTTACAGTGTTGAATTTCTCATTTGAACCTTGCCTAAAAAAAGGCATTATAGGGGTGGCAAGAGCCTTAGCCACTATCCTGAATCCCAAGAATCACAGGTGCAAGCCATCTCTGGCAAAGCATTGTGGTCTGTTGATCGTGTCATCCCAGGCAGACAGATACTGAATCCCCGTAGAACGACCCCAAAAGCTTAGACAATTGTTGAAGTCAATCATTTGTCTTTGTACTGTGGTATCATTTTGCATGATGGCAGGATGTTTCTCAGGGCTAGGGTCATACCTGCCTGGGCTACAAGATCAGATTCATGTAGTCCAGGCTGGTATATCACAGGTCATTCACACCTACATGGACAATGACAGAGTCATGTTTGTACTTTTTGTGGAGTGACCTGAGTGCATGCATTATGTTCATAATGGCCTTGTATGTTAGGCGTGATAGATCCTGGCACCAGACATGCAGCTGACAGTAACTTTGTCCTCCTTTAGCCTGGTAAGTGGAACATCAATGTGCCTGACTATAGAGTCACCTATGACTAGAGTGTTGGATACATTGTTATGCCTTATGGTCTGTGTTTTGAGTGGCACAATCAGTTTTTAGGCTATGTGTCATTTGGGTTGTGTTGTGTGTGGAGGTTACTTGCATTTCTGCTTTGGAGGTCTCTGTTGCTTGGGCATATTTTTATTGAGAGCCTCCATGAATGTAGATGTGTGTTGTTTTTCTATGTGGCAATTGTAGGTGTTGTAGCTTCATTGCTGAAGGTGCACATTTATGTGTTAAAGGTTTTGAGCGTACATTGTCTTGCCCAGGTTTGTGTAATTGTAACACAAAGAATTTGGTTTATGTTGCTTCGTGTATTACATGTGACGCAAATTTTGAGAGAAAAATAGCTAAAGACTCAAAAGACAATCATAAGGCCTTCTTTAGCTATGTTAGAAACCTGGGAGGAAACTCCCAGATATGCTCAGAACTAGTTCAAAATGATGTGAAGATTACTGATCCTACAGACATTGCCAACATACTGGCTGACAGGTTCAGTGCAAACTTCTCCCTCCCCCAAAAGGAGAGATATCTATACCAGCGATTGCAGCCCCCAAACATCTCCAACGCCCAAGTGAGAACTGCTCTCTCCAAAGCAAAAAACACAGCATCCATGGGACCTGATGGTGTCCCCGGCTGTGTGCTCCACGAACTCAACGAGGAATTAAACCCACAGCTAGGACAGCTGTTTAATCATAGTCTTACCTCTGGATACGCACTCCAGGAGTGGCGCACTGCAACTGTGGTCCCACTTCACAAAGGCGGTGCCTCCACCGACCCTGGAAATTACCGCCCATTAGCTTGACAAGCCTTATCTGCAAAGCCATGGAGAGGATCATAATGGACCTCATAAATAAAGACATAGGGAATTTGCAGACTTTGGATCCATCCCAGTTTGGCTTTGTCAAAGGCAGATCATGCCTTCTAAACTTGGTTGACTTTTTCAAACAGTCACCAAAGCCATTGATGAGGGAAAGGCAGTCCATACAGCCTACCTCGATCTGGCGAAGGCCTTCATACAATACCCCACTCGGGTATCATTGAAAAACTCATCAGCTTAAATGTTAACCCATACATCACAAGATGGGTTGCAAACTGGCTGAGTGACAGAACCCACAGGGTCAGAGTTGCTGGCGCCATGTCAGACTCAAAGCCTGTCACAAGTGGTGTACCACAGGGCTCAGTCCTGGGCCCACTCTTGTTTGGCATCTACTTTTCCAAGTACAAGCAAACACAGGAGGGTTATGGCTGACAAAGTTTGCAGATGACTGCAAACTGGGCCATAGTAGAAAACACATCTGACACAGATATCCTTCAGAAGGGTCTCACAGAAACGGATAACTGGTGCCAGAGCCATGGCCTAAAGTTAAATGCCAAAAAATGCATAGTCATACCCTTCGGGAAAAACAAGGTTACCCCTAGCTACCAAATAGGTGGCAATCCACTGAGCACAGAAGAAGTTATCAGGGACCTGGGGACCCAGGTTGATAGTAGTCTGTCATTCGACACCCATGTAGCTAAAGTAGTTAGGAAGACCTTCTACATTGCCCACCTTATCATGAAGGGATTCTCATCTAGATCAAGGGAGGTCATAGTCTCCCTATACTCATCACTCATCAGACCAGTGATTGAGTACAATGCCCCATTCGGAATGTATCTGACCTGACACTTGCAGCAGCTGGAGAGGCCACAAAAGTTCCTCACCAAAAGGATAAAGGGTCTCAAACATCTGTCCTATGCTGCCCAACTGAAAGAACTCCAGCTCTATTCAGTCGCCACCGCTTGCTCAGAGGTGACCTTTGCCTAACATACAAGGCCATGTCAAACCCAGATTTGATGAATATGCTTCACCTCAAAAAATCTAGATCCGTCAGAGCCACAAGGGCGGGAGACTTAAACCTCGACACGGCTATTAATAGGACGTGCTGGAGGGATAGATTCATCACCCAAAGACTCCCTATGCTGTGGAATAAAATCCCGGTATATGTGAGGCAGAGCACCTTGCTGGCCTTGTTCAAGAGAAATCTTGACCAATGGATGGGAGATCGCAGATATACCCCAGGGATTACCTCAGTGTCACTGCTCGACAGAGGCACAGCAAAATAATGGGTATAGTTCCCCATACTAAAGGGGTGGCCTAAGCCACAAAGCTATGGGCTAGGCTTGTAAATGCCCTCGGGCAGATAGCCTAGTATGAACCTATGAACCTATGAACCTATGATGTTTCCTACACTTTAACAGCACTCTGGGGTTATTTACAGGATTTTAAATATTTTTATATGCAATTACAGACTCTGACCACCTGGAGTACAGCATATTGACGTGGTTTGGATAAATCAGGTTGCCACTCAGTATCCCACAAGTCATTGTTTTGCTCAGAAATGTTACATCATGCAGGCCTGCATTTGCCTAAAGCTCTTGTCATTTCATAGATGTTGCATGCATATAAAGTTCTTAGTAAAATAGAATAGTTAAAGTAACATTCCTTGCTGTTGAATGACTACTTAAAACTGAAACAGTGCAAATGTCACAGAACACACAGAAAGTGCTGTTTACTGCTGCCTTTTTTCTAATTTAGTTTAAATGGCACTAATTTGTGAGACAATGAATTCCAGTTCTTTTACTTCAACCCTCCCCCGCAACACCTAGCTTCCCTGGCTGTCAAAGTCCTGAGGGTAATTTGACTTGGTAATTTCATTGACTGGCAGATCTCAGCAGGGTGCTTGACTCATGCAAGTGAATCTTTGCTCTAGCATTTCTTTTGTTACAGGGGACATTTTTTATTGCTGCACTGTAACCATGGCCATACTTTACTGTATTAGCATCCAGTTTGTATTGCAACTTCTGTAACATCTTCCACCAGGGAGCTAAATAAAACTTTTAAAATATTAAACCATTTTAGATCTTTATTAGTTTAAGTCTCTAATGTATCACTTCATGCTTCCACCTTGCTAAAAATGATTTACATGTGCAAAGTGTGTTTGGTATTCAGTGTTTGCCTACATATTTTTTTTAACTGCACTGGTTGGTTCGCAAAAAAACTTTTGCAGTGTCCCTGGATTTGTCTTTGTACATACAAACCACATTGCTATATTTTCCCCTTCTTTTTTCGTGTCTCCAGAAGTCACTTCTGACAAAATAATATTTTTTTTGTTAATAAAGGATATCAAGGTTAATTTACCTTGAATCAGATAATGGATGACACTGGAAAGAATCACTGTAGAAATATTTGTGCTTGGACTAAATCCCTTACTAAATATTTACCAGACTACAGTTGAATTGGTGCCATGGCTTTAATTATCCACCATTACATACCAGTTTTCAGTGTAGTGACAACCTGCCTTGCCCATATACCTTTAGACATGAATATGCAACTACTCCTGTTCATGTATGTGGATTCATCTTCAGACTTACGGTGTTGAAGCTACACTGAATTCTAGGTGCTTGATCAGGTTTCACATGGGGCTTGGTTAAAGCTACTCTCAGGTTAAGCCACTATGAATATGTTGCACTGCCACCTCTGATACGAGGGTAATTTTTTAATTTTTTTACCCGCACTGCACACTAGCGGTATCTGATGCAAATACAAGAGAAGTATGCAAGCGATAGACCAAGTATCATTTGCCATGCAGAATGTACAACTAATACATACCAAATTTCTGTGTTTCAAAACATCGCTGTTACTACACTACTACTGAATAAAAGGAACATATTGAAATGTAACATAACCTGTTATCAGATGTAATTAAGATTTTTTTTCCTGTCAAATATTTTCCATGATTCTCTGGCTTTTTGGTTTCATTCACTTAACTGGCTACCTGTAGGTTTGCTCTTTCTTAGCAAGTTGCAGTTAATATTTTATCGTTTTGTTTACCTGTTAGTTTGAATGGGCACACTATGAACGTTTGCAGCTGTAGTCCCTTAACTGTTGCCTTGCATATCTTGCATAATGCAGATATGACTTCTCCATTGCAATGTTCAGTTCCTATATCAGGCACTATCAAAATGTTTGATTTAAAGTTTCTTACCTTACTATTTTCGGGACAGCAATCAAATATCTTCACCCCCTGTAAAATACAGCAGCTACCACTCATTTCTCATGTTCATCCATTCTTGAGCTAGCATTATCCACATCATAGTGCCACGTGACATCCCAATTTGCCTGTTATTGTGCAATACCTGTCCATACAGGATAAGATTAATGCATACACCTAACTATATAGCAGCAGTCAAAAGTCAGTACTTACATGATGTATTCACATGCTGGCTTTTGGTTACAATGTGCATATGGAGCAAATACTGCATATTGCACTATTGTGACAAGCCTCTGTACCACTTCACGGTAGCCAGCCTCGCAGAGGTCCACTCGCACCACAACATTACTTGCAGCTGCAGTCAAATCCACTCATCTCACCACTTTCATAACACTCCTGCAGCTATGCATGCTACCCCAAACATGCCTCCTCTTGCCATTTATGCATTATGTTAATCTCACTTCTGTCCAGAAAGACCAGTCCCTACAACTGCAGCTGCCAAACAAGTGCCACTACACTGCACCACTTCACGGTAGCCAGCCTCAGACGTCCACTCACACCACAACATTACACACATGGTCCACAACAGTTAATGTGATATTACTTCTCACCAACAGTTTAGCATAGTTTCTCCAACTAATGACCTCAGTACAACACAACCACCAGGTCTATACCAATACAAGTATTCACAAGTCCTCGGACAAGTAGTGCATATAGGGACTTACTGACATACTAACTGCTAGTCTGCTCTTTCAGCACGTAATGTCCATATTAACTGCAACCCATGGTTCCACTGATGTCCAAGCTAATGTCCTTCAGTTGTGACAGTCACTTGCTAA